>NW_026904399.1:0-29693 GCF_024500275.1 Phycodurus eques | reverse complement strand
TTAAGCAATAAAAAACTGCAAATGTGTGTAAAACTCCAACCAAAGCTTTTGGATTCAAAAAACTGCCTGTAACTAGTATAAAGGGCAGAGTTCTACTCTAAATAGCCAGAGATTTTAGTGGGAAAGCATCCTTTTTGAAGTTATGAGTCAAAATAGAAAAACGTGTACAGCAGGCGCTGGGAAGCGTTTTTAAGCAATAAAAAACTGCAAATGTGTGTAAAACTCCAACCAAAGCTTTTGGATGCAAAAAACTGCCTGTAACTAGTATAAAGGGCAGAGTTCTACTCTAAATAGCCAGAGATTTTAGTGGGAAAGCATCCTTTTTGAAGTTATGAGTCAAAATAGAAAACGTGTACAGCAGGCGCTGGGAAGCGTTTTTAAGCAATAAAAAACTGCAAATGTGTGTAAAACTCCAACCAAAGCTTTTGGATTAAAAAAACTGCCTGTAACTAGTATAAAGGGCAGAGTTCTACTCTAAATAGCCAGAGATTTTAGTGGGAAAGCATCCTTTTTGAAGTTATGAGTCAAAATAGAAAACGTGTACAGCAGGCGCTGGGAAGCGTTTTTAAGCAATAAAAAACTGCAAATGTGTGTAAAACTCCAACCAAAGCTTTTGGATTCAAAAAACTGCCTGTAACTAGTATAAAGGGCAGAGTTCTACTCTAAATAGCCAGAGATTTTAGTGGGAAAGCATCCTTTTTGAAGTTATGAGTCAAAATAGAAAACGTGTACAGCAGGCGCTGGGAAGCGTTTTTAAGCAATAAAAAACTGCAAATGTGTGTAAAACTCCAACCAAAGCTTTTGGATGCAAAAAAACTGCCTGTAACTAGTATAAAGGGCAGAGTTCTACTCTAAATAGCCAGAGATTTTAGTGGGAAAGCATCCTTTTTGAAGTTATGAGTCAAAATAGAAAACGTGTACAGCAGGCGCTGGGAAGCGTTTTTAAGCAATAAAAAACTGCAAATGTGTGTAAAACTCCAACCAAAGCTTTTGGATGCAAAAAACTGCCTGTAACTAGTATAAAGGGCAGAGTTCTACTCTAAATAGCCAGAGATTTTACTGGGAAAGCATCCTTTTTGAAGTTATGAGTCAAAATAGAAAACGTGTACAGCAGGCGCTGGGAAGCGTTTTTAAGCAATAAAAAACTGCAAATGTGTGTAAAACTCCAACCAAAGCTTTTGGATTAAAAAAACTGCCTGTAACTAGTATAAAGGGCAGAGTTCTACTCTAAATAGCCAGAGATTTTAGTGGGAAAGCATCCTTTTTGAAGTTATGAGTCAAAATAGAAAAACGTGTACAGCAGGCGCTGGGAAGCGTTTTTAAGCAATAAAAAACTGCAAATGTGTGTAAAACTCCAACCAAAGCTTTTGGATGCAAAAAACTGCCTGTAACTAGTATAAAGGGCAGAGTTCTACTCTAAATAGCCAGAGATTTTAGTGGGAAAGCATCCTTTTTGAAGTTATGAGTCAAAATAGAAAACGTGTACAGCAGGCGCTGGGAAGCGTTTTTAAGCAATAAAAAACTGCAAATGTGTGTAAAACTCCAACCAAAGCTTTTGGATTAAAAAAACTGCCTGTAACTAGTATAAAGGGCAGAGTTCTACTCTAAATAGCCAGAGATTTTAGTGGGAAAGCATCCTTTTTGAAGTTATGAGTCAAAATAGAAAACGTGTACAGCAGGCGCTGGGAAGCGTTTTTAAGCAATAAAAAACTGCAAATGTGTGTAAAACTCCAACCAAAGCTTTTGGATTAAAAAAACTGCCTGTAACTAGTATAAAGGGCAGAGTTCTACTCTAAATAGCCAGAGATTTTAGTGGGAAAGCATCCTTTTTGAAGTTATGAGTCAAAATAGAAAACGTGTACAGCAGGCGCTGGGAAGCGTTTTTAAGCAATAAAAAACTGCAAATGTGTGTAAAACTCCAACCAAAGCTTTTGGATGCAAAAAACTGCCTGTAACTAGTATAAAGGGCAGAGTTCTACTCTAAATAGCCAGAGATTTTAGTGGGAAAGCATCCTTTTTGAAGTTATGAGTCAAAATAGAAAACGTGTACAGCAAGGCGCTGGGAAGCGTTTTTAAGCAATAAAAAACTGCAAATGTGTGTAAAACTCCAACCAAAGCTTTTGGATGCAAAAAACTGCCTGTAACTAGTATAAAGGGCAGAGTTCTACTCTAAATAGCCAGAGATTTTAGTGGGAAAGCATCCTTTTTGAAGTTATGAGTCAAAATAGAAAACGTGTACAGCAGGCGCTGGGAAGCGTTTTTAAGCAATAAAAAACTGCAAATGTGTGTAAAACTCCAACCAAAGCTTTTGGATGAAAAAAACTGCCTGTAACTAGTATAAAGGGCAGAGTTCTACTCTAAATAGCCAGAGATTTTAGTGGGAAAGCATCCTTTTTGAAGTTATGAGTCAAAATAGAAAACGTGTACAGCAAGGCGCTGGGAAGCGTTTTTAAGCAATAAAAAACTGCAAATGTGTGTAAAACTCCAACCAAAGCTTTTGGATGAAAAAAACTGCCTGTAACTAGTATAAAGGGCAGAGTTCTACTCTAAATAGCCAGAGATTTTAGTGGGAAAGCATCCTTTTTGAAGTTATGAGTCAAAATAGAAAACGTGTACAGCAGGCGCTGGGAAGCGTTTTTAAGCAATAAAAAACTGCAAATGTGTGTAAAACTCCAACCAAAGCTTTTGGATGCAAAAAACTGCCTGTAACTAGTATAAAGGGCAGAGTTCTACTCTAAATAGCCAGAGATTTTAGTGGGAAAGCATCCTTTTTGAAGTTATGAGTCAAAATAGAAAACGTGTACAGCAGGCGCTGGGAAGCGTTTTTAAGCAATAAAAAACTGCAAATGTGTGTAAAACTCCAACCAAAGCTTTTGGATGCAAAAAACTGCCTGTAACTAGTATAAAGGGCAGAGTTCTACTCTAAATAGCCAGAGATTTTAGTGGGAAAGCATCCTTTTTGAAGTTATGAGTCAAAATAGAAAACGTGTACAGCAGGCGCTGGGAAGCGTTTTTAAGCAATAAAAAACTGCAAATGTGTGTAAAACTCCAACCAAAGCTTTTGGATGAAAAAAACTGCCTGTAACTAGTATAAAGGGCAGAGTTCTACTCTAAATAGCCAGAGATTTTAGTGGGAAAGCATCCTTTTTGAAGTTATGAGTCAAAATAGAAAACGTGTACAGCAAGGCGCTGGGAAGCGTTTTTAAGCAATAAAAAACTGCAAATGTGTGTAAAACTCCAACCAAAGCTTTTGGATGAAAAAAACTGCCTGTAACTAGTATAAAGGGCAGAGTTCTACTCTAAATAGCCAGAGATTTTAGTGGGAAAGCATCCTTTTTGAAGTTATGAGTCAAAATAGAAAACGTGTACAGCAGGCGCTGGGAAGCGTTTTTAAGCAATAAAAAACTGCAAATGTGTGTAAAACTCCAACCAAAGCTTTTGGATGAAAAAAACTGCCTGTAACTAGTATAAAGGGCAGAGTTCTACTCTAAATAGCCAGAGATTTTAGTGGGAAAGCATCCTTTTTGAAGTTATGAGTCAAAATAGAAAAACGTGTACAGCAGGCGCTGGGAAGCGTTTTTAAGCAATAAAAAACTGCAAATGTGTGTAAAACTCCAACCAAAGCTTTTGGATGCAAAAAAACTGCCTGTAACTAGTATAAAGGGCAGAGTTCTACTCTAAATAGCCAGAGATTTTAGTGGGAAAGCATCCTTTTTGAAGTTATGAGTCAAAATAGAAAACGTGTACAGCAGGCGCTGGGAAGCGTTTTTAAGCAATAAAAAACTGCAAATGTGTGTAAAACTCCAACCAAAGCTTTTGGATGCAAAAAACTGCCTGTAACTAGTATAAAGGGCAGAGTTCTACTCTAAATAGCCAGAGATTTTAGTGGGAAAGCATCCTTTTTGAAGTTATGAGTCAAAATAGAAAACGTGTACAGCAAGGCGCTGGGAAGCGTTTTTAAGCAATAAAAAACTGCAAATGTGTGTAAAACTCCAACCAAAGCTTTTGGATGAAAAAAACTGCCTGTAACTAGTATAAAGGGCAGAGTTCTACTCTAAATAGCCAGAGATTTTAGTGGGAAAGCATCCTTTTTGAAGTTATGAGTCAAAATAGAAAACGTGTACAGCAGGCGCTGGGAAGCGTTTTTAAGCAATAAAAAACTGCAAATGTGTGTAAAACTCCAACCAAAGCTTTTGGATTAAAAAAACTGCCTGTAACTAGTATAAAGGGCAGAGTTCTACTCTAAATAGCCAGAGATTTTAGTGGGAAAGCATCCTTTTTGAAGTTATGAGTCAAAATAGAAAACGTGTACAGCAGGCGCTGGGAAGCGTTTTTAAGCAATAAAAAACTGCAAATGTGTGTAAAACTCCAACCAAAGCTTTTGGATGCAAAAAACTGCCTGTAACTAGTATAAAGGGCAGAGTTCTACTCTAAATAGCCAGAGATTTTAGTGGGAAAGCATCCTTTTTGAAGTTATGAGTCAAAATAGAAAACGTGTACAGCAGGCGCTGGGAAGCGTTTTTAAGCAATAAAAAACTGCAAATGTGTGTAAAACTCCAACCAAAGCTTTTGGATGCAAAAAACTGCCTGTAACTAGTATAAAGGGCAGAGTTCTACTCTAAATAGCCAGAGATTTTAGTGGGAAAGCATCCTTTTTGAAGTTATGAGTCAAAATAGAAAACGTGTACAGCAAGGCGCTGGGAAGCGTTTTTAAGCAATAAAAAACTGCAAATGTGTGTAAAACTCCAACCAAAGCTTTTGGATGAAAAAAACTGCCTGTAACTAGTATAAAGGGCAGAGTTCTACTCTAAATAGCCAGAGATTTTAGTGGGAAAGCATCCTTTTTGAAGTTATGAGTCAAAATAGAAAACGTGTACAGCAAGGCGCTGGGAAGCGTTTTTAAGCAATAAAAAACTGCAAATGTGTGTAAAACTCCAACCAAAGCTTTTGGATGCAAAAAACTGCCTGTAACTAGTATAAAGGGCAGAGTTCTACTCTAAATAGCCAGAGATTTTAGTGGGAAAGCATCCTTTTTGAAGTTATGAGTCAAAATAGAAAACGTGTACAGCAGGCGCTGGGAAGCGTTTTTAAGCAATAAAAAACTGCAAATGTGTGTAAAACTCCAACCAAAGCTTTTGGATGAAAAAAACTGCCTGTAACTAGTATAAAGGGCAGAGTTCTACTCTAAATAGCCAGAGATTTTAGTGGGAAAGCATCCTTTTTGAAGTTATGAGTCAAAATAGAAAACGTGTACAGCAGGCGCTGGGAAGCGTTTTTAAGCAATAAAAAACTGCAAATGTGTGTAAAACTCCAACCAAAGCTTTTGGATGCAAAAAACTGCCTGTAACTAGTATAAAGGGCAGAGTTCTACTCTAAATAGCCAGAGATTTTAGTGGGAAAGCATCCTTTTTGAAGTTATGAGTCAAAATAGAAAACGTGTACAGCAGGCGCTGGGAAGCGTTTTTAAGCAATAAAAAACTGCAAATGTGTGTAAAACTCCAACCAAAGCTTTTGGATGCAAAAAACTGCCTGTAACTAGTATAAAGGGCAGAGTTCTACTCTAAATAGCCAGAGATTTTAGTGGGAAAGCATCCTTTTTGAAGTTATGAGTCAAAATAGAAAACGTGTACAGCAGGCGCTGGGAAGCGTTTTTAAGCAATAAAAAACTGCAAATGTGTGTAAAACTCCAACCAAAGCTTTTGGATGCAAAAAACTGCCTGTAACTAGTATAAAGGGCAGAGTTCTACTCTAAATAGCCAGAGATTTTAGTGGGAAAGCATCCTTTTTGAAGTTATGAGTCAAAATAGAAAACGTGTACAGCAGGCGCTGGGAAGCGTTTTTAAGCAATAAAAAACTGCAAATGTGTGTAAAACTCCAACCAAAGCTTTTGGATGAAAAAAACTGCCTGTAACTAGTATAAAGGGCAGAGTTCTACTCTAAATAGCCAGAGATTTTAGTGGGAAAGCATCCTTTTTGAAGTTATGAGTCAAAATAGAAAAACGTGTACAGCAAGGCGCTGGGAAGCGTTTTTAAGCAATAAAAAACTGCAAATGTGTGTAAAACTCCAACCAAAGCTTTTGGATTAAAAAAACTGCCTGTAACTAGTATAAAGGGCAGAGTTCTACTCTAAATAGCCAGAGATTTTAGTGGGAAAGCATCCTTTTTGAAGTTATGAGTCAAAATAGAAAACGTGTACAGCAGGCGCTGGGAAGCGTTTTTAAGCAATAAAAAACTGCAAATGTGTGTAAAACTCCAACCAAAGCTTTTGGATGCAAAAAACTGCCTGTAACTAGTATAAAGGGCAGAGTTCTACTCTAAATAGCCAGAGATTTTAGTGGGAAAGCATCCTTTTTGAAGTTATGAGTCAAAATAGAAAACGTGTACAGCAGGCGCTGGGAAGCGTTTTTAAGCAATAAAAAACTGCAAATGTGTGTAAAACTCCAACCAAAGCTTTTGGATGAAAAAAACTGCCTGTAACTAGTATAAAGGGCAGAGTTCTACTCTAAATAGCCAGAGATTTTAGTGGGAAAGCATCCTTTTTGAAGTTATGAGTCAAAATAGAAAACGTGTACAGCAGGCGCTGGGAAGCGTTTTTAAGCAATAAAAAACTGCAAATGTGTGTAAAACTCCAACCAAAGCTTTTGGATGAAAAAAACTGCCTGTAACTAGTATAAAGGGCAGAGTTCTACTCTAAATAGCCAGAGATTTTAGTGGGAAAGCATCCTTTTTGAAGTTATGAGTCAAAATAGAAAAACGTGTACAGCAAGGCGCTGGGAAGCGTTTTTAAGCAATAAAAAACTGCAAATGTGTGTAAAACTCCAACCAAAGCTTTTGGATTAAAAAAACTGCCTGTAACTAGTATAAAGGGCAGAGTTCTACTCGAAATAGCCAGAGATTTTAGTGGGAAAGCATCCTTTTTGAAGTTATGAGTCAAAATAGAAAACGTGTACAGCAGGCGCTGGGAAGCGTTTTTAAGCAATAAAAAACTGCAAATGTGTGTAAAACTCCAACCAAAGCTTTTGGATGCAAAAAACTGCCTGTAACTAGTATAAAGGGCAGAGTTCTACTCTAAATAGCCAGAGATTTTAGTGGGAAAGCATCCTTTTTGAAGTTATGAGTCAAAATAGAAAACGTGTACAGCAGGCGCTGGGAAGCGTTTTTAAGCAATAAAAAACTGCAAATGTGTGTAAAACTCCAACCAAAGCTTTTGGATGAAAAAAACTGCCTGTAACTAGTATAAAGGGCAGAGTTCTACTCTAAATAGCCAGAGATTTTAGTGGGAAAGCATCCTTTTTGAAGTTATGAGTCAAAATAGAAAACGTGTACAGCAGGCGCTGGGAAGCGTTTTTAAGCAATAAAAAACTGCAAATGTGTGTAAAACTCCAACCAAAGCTTTTGGATGCAAAAAAACTGCCTGTAACTAGTATAAAGGGCAGAGTTCTACTCTAAATAGCCAGAGATTTTAGTGGGAAAGCATCCTTTTTGAAGTTATGAGTCAAAATAGAAAACGTGTACAGCAGGCGCTGGGAAGCGTTTTTAAGCAATAAAAAACTGCAAATGTGTGTAAAACTCCAACCAAAGCTTTTGGATGCAAAAAACTGCCTGTAACTAGTATAAAGGGCAGAGTTCTACTCTAAATAGCCAGAGATTTTAGTGGGAAAGCATCCTTTTTGAAGTTATGAGTCAAAATAGAAAACGTGTACAGCAGGCGCTGGGAAGCGTTTTTAAGCAATAAAAAACTGCAAATGTGTGTAAAACTCCAACCAAAGCTTTTGGATTAAAAAAACTGCCTGTAACTAGTATAAAGGGCAGAGTTCTACTCTAAATAGCCAGAGATTTTAGTGGGAAAGCATCCTTTTTGAAGTTATGAGTCAAAATAGAAAACGTGTACAGCAGGCGCTGGGAAGCGTTTTTAAGCAATAAAAAACTGCAAATGTGTGTAAAACTCCAACCAAAGCTTTTGGATGCAAAAAACTGCCTGTAACTAGTATAAAGGGCAGAGTTCTACTCTAAATAGCCAGAGATTTTAGTGGGAAAGCATCCTTTTTGAAGTTATGAGTCAAAATAGAAAACGTGTACAGCAAGGCGCTGGGAAGCGTTTTTAAGCAATAAAAAACTGCAAATGTGTGTAAAACTCCAACCAAAGCTTTTGGATTAAAAAAACTGCCTGTAACTAGTATAAAGGGCAGAGTTCTACTCTAAATAGCCAGAGATTTTAGTGGGAAAGCATCCTTTTTGAAGTTATGAGTCAAAATAGAAAACGTGTACAGCAGGCGCTGGGAAGCGTTTTTAAGCAATAAAAAACTGCAAATGTGTGTAAAACTCCAACCAAAGCTTTTGGATGCAAAAAAACTGCCTGTAACTAGTATAAAGGGCAGAGTTCTACTCTAAATAGCCAGAGATTTTAGTGGGAAAGCATCCTTTTTGAAGTTATGAGTCAAAATAGAAAAACGTGTACAGCAGGCGCTGGGAAGCGTTTTTAAGCAATAAAAAACTGCAAATGTGTGTAAAACTCCAACCAAAGCTTTTGGATGCAAAAAACTGCCTGTAACTAGTATAAAGGGCAGAGTTCTACTCTAAATAGCCAGAGATTTTAGTGGGAAAGCATCCTTTTTGAAGTTATGAGTCAAAATAGAAAACGTGTACAGCAGGCGCTGGGAAGCGTTTTTAAGCAATAAAAAACTGCAAATGTGTGTAAAACTCCAACCAAAGCTTTTGGATGCAAAAAAACTGCCTGTAACTAGTATAAAGGGCAGAGTTCTACTCTAAATAGCCAGAGATTTTAGTGGGAAAGCATCCTTTTTGAAGTTATGAGTCAAAATAGAAAACGTGTACAGCAGGCGCTGGGAAGCGTTTTTAAGCAATAAAAAACTGCAAATGTGTGTAAAACTCCAACCAAAGCTTTTGGATGAAAAAAACTGCCTGTAACTAGTATAAAGGGCAGAGTTCTACTCTAAATAGCCAGAGATTTTAGTGGGAAAGCATCCTTTTTGAAGTTATGAGTCAAAATAGAAAACGTGTACAGCAGGCGCTGGGAAGCGTTTTTAAGCAATAAAAAACTGCAAATGTGTGTAAAACTCCAACCAAAGCTTTTGGATGCAAAAAAACTGCCTGTAACTAGTATAAAGGGCAGAGTTCTACTCTAAATAGCCAGAGATTTTAGTGGGAAAGCATCCTTTTTGAAGTTATGAGTCAAAATAGAAAACGTGTACAGCAAGGCGCTGGGAAGCGTTTTTAAGCAATAAAAAACTGCAAATGTGTGTAAAACTCCAACCAAAGCTTTTGGATGAAAAAAACTGCCTGTAACTAGTATAAAGGGCAGAGTTCTACTCTAAATAGCCAGAGATTTTAGTGGGAAAGCATCCTTTTTGAAGTTATGAGTCAAAATAGAAAAACGTGTACAGCAGGCGCTGGGAAGCGTTTTTAAGCAATAAAAAACTGCAAATGTGTGTAAAACTCCAACCAAAGCTTTTGGATGAAAAAAACTGCCTGTAACTAGTATAAAGGGCAGAGTTCTACTCTAAATAGCCAGAGATTTTAGTGGGAAAGCATCCTTTTTGAAGTTATGAGTCAAAATAGAAAACGTGTACAGCAGGCGCTGGGAAGCGTTTTTAAGCAATAAAAAACTGCAAATGTGTGTAAAACTCCAACCAAAGCTTTTGGATGCAAAAAAACTGCCTGTAACTAGTATAAAGGGCAGAGTTCTACTCTAAATAGCCAGAGATTTTAGTGGGAAAGCATCCTTTTTGAAGTTATGAGTCAAAATAGAAAAACGTGTACAGCAGGCGCTGGGAAGCGTTTTTAAGCAATAAAAAACTGCAAATGTGTGTAAAACTCCAACCAAAGCTTTTGGATGCAAAAAACTGCCTGTAACTAGTATAAAGGGCAGAGTTCTACTCTAAATAGCCAGAGATTTTAGTGGGAAAGCATCCTTTTTGAAGTTATGAGTCAAAATAGAAAACGTGTACAGCAGGCGCTGGGAAGCGTTTTTAAGCAATAAAAAACTGCAAATGTGTGTAAAACTCCAACCAAAGCTTTTGGATGCAAAAAAACTGCCTGTAACTAGTATAAAGGGCAGAGTTCTACTCTAAATAGCCAGAGATTTTAGTGGGAAAGCATCCTTTTTGAAGTTATGAGTCAAAATAGAAAACGTGTACAGCAGGCGCTGGGAAGCGTTTTTAAGCAATAAAAAACTGCAAATGTGTGTAAAACTCCAACCAAAGCTTTTGGATGAAAAAAACTGCCTGTAACTAGTATAAAGGGCAGAGTTCTACTCTAAATAGCCAGAGATTTTAGTGGGAAAGCATCCTTTTTGAAGTTATGAGTCAAAATAGAAAACGTGTACAGCAAGGCGCTGGGAAGCGTTTTTAAGCAATAAAAAACTGCAAATGTGTGTAAAACTCCAACCAAAGCTTTTGGATGCAAAAAAACTGCCTGTAACTAGTATAAAGGGCAGAGTTCTACTCTAAATAGCCAGAGATTTTAGTGGGAAAGCATCCTTTTTGAAGTTATGAGTCAAAATAGAAAAACGTGTACAGCAGGCGCTGGGAAGCGTTTTTAAGCAATAAAAAACTGCAAATGTGTGTAAAACTCCAACCAAAGCTTTTGGATGAAAAAAACTGCCTGTAACTAGTATAAAGGGCAGAGTTCTACTCTAAATAGCCAGAGATTTTAGTGGGAAAGCATCCTTTTTGAAGTTATGAGTCAAAATAGAAAACGTGTACAGCAGGCGCTGGGAAGCGTTTTTAAGCAATAAAAAACTGCAAATGTGTGTAAAACTCCAACCAAAGCTTTTGGATGCAAAAAACTGCCTGTAACTAGTATAAAGGGCAGAGTTCTACTCTAAATAGCCAGAGATTTTAGTGGGAAAGCATCCTTTTTGAAGTTATGAGTCAAAATAGAAAACGTGTACAGCAGGCGCTGGGAAGCGTTTTTAAGCAATAAAAAACTGCAAATGTGTGTAAAACTCCAACCAAAGCTTTTGGATTAAAAAAACTGCCTGTAACTAGTATAAAGGGCAGAGTTCTACTCTAAATAGCCAGAGATTTTAGTGGGAAAGCATCCTTTTTGAAGTTATGAGTCAAAATAGAAAACGTGTACAGCAGGCGCTGGGAAGCGTTTTTAAGCAATAAAAAACTGCAAATGTGTGTAAAACTCCAACCAAAGCTTTTGGATGAAAAAAACTGCCTGTAACTAGTATAAAGGGCAGAGTTCTACTCTAAATAGCCAGAGATTTTAGTGGGAAAGCATCCTTTTTGAAGTTATGAGTCAAAATAGAAAACGTGTACAGCAGGCGCTGGGAAGCGTTTTTAAGCAATAAAAAACTGCAAATGTGTGTAAAACTCCAACCAAAGCTTTTGGATGCAAAAAACTGCCTGTAACTAGTATAAAGGGCAGAGTTCTACTCTAAATAGCCAGAGATTTTAGTGGGAAAGCATCCTTTTTGAAGTTATGAGTCAAAATAGAAAAAGTGTACAGCAAGGCGCTGGGAAGCGTTTTTAAGCAATAAAAAACTGCAAATGTGTGTAAAACTCCAACCAAAGCTTTTGGATGAAAAAAACTGCCTGTAACTAGTATAAAGGGCAGAGTTCTACTCTAAATAGCCAGAGATTTTAGTGGGAAAGCATCCTTTTTGAAGTTATGAGTCAAAATAGAAAACGTGTACAGCAGGCGCTGGGAAGCGTTTTTAAGCAATAAAAAACTGCAAATGTGTGTAAAACTCCAACCAAAGCTTTTGGATGCAAAAAACTGCCTGTAACTAGTATAAAGGGCAGAGTTCTACTCTAAATAGCCAGAGATTTTAGTGGGAAAGCATCCTTTTTGAAGTTATGAGTCAAAATAGAAAAACGTGTACAGCAAGGCGCTGGGAAGCGTTTTTAAGCAATAAAAAACTGCAAATGTGTGTAAAACTCCAACCAAAGCTTTTGGATGAAAAAAACTGCCTGTAACTAGTATAAAGGGCAGAGTTCTACTCTAAATAGCCAGAGATTTTAGTGGGAAAGCATCCTTTTTGAAGTTATGAGTCAAAATAGAAAACGTGTACAGCAGGCGCTGGGAAGCGTTTTTAAGCAATAAAAAACTGCAAATGTGTGTAAAACTCCAACCAAAGCTTTTGGATGCAAAAAAACTGCCTGTAACTAGTATAAAGGGCAGAGTTCTACTCTAAATAGCCAGAGATTTTAGTGGGAAAGCATCCTTTTTGAAGTTATGAGTCAAAATAGAAAACGTGTACAGCAGGCGCTGGGAAGCGTTTTTAAGCAATAAAAAACTGCAAATGTGTGTAAAACTCCAACCAAAGCTTTTGGATGCAAAAAAACTGCCTGTAACTAGTATAAAGGGCAGAGTTCTACTCGAAATAGCCAGAGATTTTAGTGGGAAAGCATCCTTTTTGAAGTTATGAGTCAAAATAGAAAACGTGTACAGCAGGCGCTGGGAAGCGTTTTTAAGCAATAAAAAACTGCAAATGTGTGTAAAACTCCAACCAAAGCTTTTGGATGCAAAAAACTGCCTGTAACTAGTATAAAGGGCAGAGTTCTACTCTAAATAGCCAGAGATTTTAGTGGGAAAGCATCCTTTTTGAAGTTATGAGTCAAAATAGAAAAAGTGTACAGCCAAGGCGCTGGGAAGCGTTTTTAAGCAATAAAAAACTGCAAATGTGTGTAAAACTCCAACCAAAGCTTTTGGATTAAAAAAACTGCCTGTAACTAGTATAAAGGGCAGAGTTCTACTCTAAATAGCCAGAGATTTTAGTGGGAAAGCATCCTTTTTGAAGTTATGAGTCAAAATAGAAAACGTGTACAGCAGGCGCTGGGAAGCGTTTTTAAGCAATAAAAAACTGCAAATGTGTGTAAAACTCCAACCAAAGCTTTTGGATGCAAAAAACTGCCTGTAACTAGTATAAAGGGCAGAGTTCTACTCTAAATAGCCAGAGATTTTAGTGGGAAAGCATCCTTTTTGAAGTTATGAGTCAAAATAGAAAACGTGTACAGCAAGGCGCTGGGAAGCGTTTTTAAGCAATAAAAAACTGCAAATGTGTGTAAAACTCCAACCAAAGCTTTTGGATGCAAAAAACTGCCTGTAACTAGTATAAAGGGCAGAGTTCTACTCTAAATAGCCAGAGATTTTAGTGGGAAAGCATCCTTTTTGAAGTTATGAGTCAAAATAGAAAACGTGTACAGCAAGGCGCTGGGAAGCGTTTTTAAGCAATAAAAAACTGCAAATGTGTGTAAAACTCCAACCAAAGCTTTTGGATGAAAAAAACTGCCTGTAACTAGTATAAAGGGCAGAGTTCTACTCTAAATAGCCAGAGATTTTAGTGGGAAAGCATCCTTTTTGAAGTTATGAGTCAAAATAGAAAACGTGTACAGCAAGGCGCTGGGAAGCGTTTTTAAGCAATAAAAAACTGCAAATGTGTGTAAAACTCCAACCAAAGCTTTTGGATGCAAAAAACTGCCTGTAACTAGTATAAAGGGCAGAGTTCTACTCTAAATAGCCAGAGATTTTAGTGGGAAAGCATCCTTTTTGAAGTTATGAGTCAAAATAGAAAAACGTGTACAGCAAGGCGCTGGGAAGCGTTTTTAAGCAATAAAAAACTGCAAATGTGTGTAAAACTCCAACCAAAGCTTTTGGATGCAAAAAAACTGCCTGTAACTAGTATAAAGGGCAGAGTTCTACTCTAAATAGCCAGAGATTTTAGTGGGAAAGCATCCTTTTTGAAGTTATGAGTCAAAATAGAAAACGTGTACAGCAAGGCGCTGGGAAGCGTTTTTAAGCAATAAAAAACTGCAAATGTGTGTAAAACTCCAACCAAAGCTTTTGGATGAAAAAAACTGCCTGTAACTAGTATAAAGGGCAGAGTTCTACTCTAAATAGCCAGAGATTTTAGTGGGAAAGCATCCTTTTTGAAGTTATGAGTCAAAATAGAAAACGTGTACAGCCAGGCGCTGGGAAGCGTTTTTAAGCAATAAAAAACTGCAAATGTGTGTAAAACTCCAACCAAAGCTTTTGGATGAAAAAAACTGCCTGTAACTAGTATAAAGGGCAGAGTTCTACTCTAAATAGCCAGAGATTTTAGTGGGAAAGCATCCTTTTTGAAGTTATGAGTCAAAATAGAAAACGTGTACAGCAGGCGCTGGGAAGCGTTTTTAAGCAATAAAAAACTGCAAATGTGTGTAAAACTCCAACCAAAGCTTTTGGATGAAAAAAACTGCCTGTAACTAGTATAAAGGGCAGAGTTCTACTCTAAATAGCCAGAGATTTTAGTGGGAAAGCATCCTTTTTGAAGTTATGAGTCAAAATAGAAAACGTGTACAGCAGGCGCTGGGAAGCGTTTTTAAGCAATAAAAAACTGCAAATGTGTGTAAAACTCCAACCAAAGCTTTTGGATGAAAAAAACTGCCTGTAACTAGTATAAAGGGCAGAGTTCTACTCTAAATAGCCAGAGATTTTAGTGGGAAAGCATCCTTTTTGAAGTTATGAGTCAAAATAGAAAACGTGTACAGCAGGCGCTGGGAAGCGTTTTTAAGCAATAAAAAACTGCAAATGTGTGTAAAACTCCAACCAAAGCTTTTGGATGCAAAAAACTGCCTGTAACTAGTATAAAGGGCAGAGTTCTACTCTAAATAGCCAGAGATTTTAGTGGGAAAGCATCCTTTTTGAAGTTATGAGTCAAAATAGAAAAAGTGTACAGCCAAGGCGCTGGGAAGCGTTTTTAAGCAATAAAAAACTGCAAATGTGTGTAAAACTCCAACCAAAGCTTTTGGATGAAAAAAACTGCCTGTAACTAGTATAAAGGGCAGAGTTCTACTCTAAATAGCCAGAGATTTTAGTGGGAAAGCATCCTTTTTGAAGTTATGAGTCAAAATAGAAAAAGTGTACAGCCAGGCGCTGGGAAGCGTTTTTAAGCAATAAAAAACTGCAAATGTGTGTAAAACTCCAACCAAAGCTTTTGGATGAAAAAAACTGCCTGTAACTAGTATAAAGGGCAGAGTTCTACTCTAAATAGCCAGAGATTTTAGTGGGAAAGCATCCTTTTTGAAGTTATGAGTCAAAATAGAAAACGTGTACAGCAGGCGCTGGGAAGCGTTTTTAAGCAATAAAAAACTGCAAATGTGTGTAAAACTCCAACCAAAGCTTTTGGATGCAAAAAAACTGCCTGTAACTAGTATAAAGGGCAGAGTTCTACTCTAAATAGCCAGAGATTTTAGTGGGAAAGCATCCTTTTTGAAGTTATGAGTCAAAATAGAAAAACGTGTACAGCCAAGGCGCTGGGAAGCGTTTTTAAGCAATAAAAAACTGCAAATGTGTGTAAAACTCCAACCAAAGCTTTTGGATGCAAAAAAACTGCCTGTAACTAGTATAAAGGGCAGAGTTCTACTCTAAATAGCCAGAGATTTTAGTGGGAAAGCATCCTTTTTGAAGTTATGAGTCAAAATAGAAAACGTGTACAGCAGGCGCTGGGAAGCGTTTTTAAGCAATAAAAAACTGCAAATGTGTGTAAAACTCCAACCAAAGCTTTTGGATGAAAAAAACTGCCTGTAACTAGTATAAAGGGCAGAGTTCTACTCTAAATAGCCAGAGATTTTAGTGGGAAAGCATCCTTTTTGAAGTTATGAGTCAAAATAGAAAACGTGTACAGCAGGCGCTGGGAAGCGTTTTTAAGCAATAAAAAACTGCAAATGTGTGTAAAACTCCAACCAAAGCTTTTGGATGCAAAAAACTGCCTGTAACTAGTATAAAGGGCAGAGTTCTACTCTAAATAGCCAGAGATTTTAGTGGGAAAGCATCCTTTTTGAAGTTATGAGTCAAAATAGAAAACGTGTACAGCAGGCGCTGGGAAGCGTTTTTAAGCAATAAAAAACTGCAAATGTGTGTAAAACTCCAACCAAAGCTTTTGGATGCAAAAAAACTGCCTGTAACTAGTATAAAGGGCAGAGTTCTACTCTAAATAGCCAGAGATTTTAGTGGGAAAGCATCCTTTTTGAAGTTATGAGTCAAAATAGAAAACGTGTACAGCAGGCGCTGGGAAGCGTTTTTAAGCAATAAAAAACTGCAAATGTGTGTAAAACTCCAACCAAAGCTTTTGGATGAAAAAAACTGCCTGTAACTAGTATAAAGGGCAGAGTTCTACTCTAAATAGCCAGAGATTTTAGTGGGAAAGCATCCTTTTTGAAGTTATGAGTCAAAATAGAAAACGTGTACAGCAAGGCGCTGGGAAGCGTTTTTAAGCAATAAAAAACTGCAAATGTGTGTAAAACTCCAACCAAAGCTTTTGGATGAAAAAAACTGCCTGTAACTAGTATAAAGGGCAGAGTTCTACTCTAAATAGCCAGAGATTTTAGTGGGAAAGCATCCTTTTTGAAGTTATGAGTCAAAATAGAAAACGTGTACAGCAGGCGCTGGGAAGCGTTTTTAAGCAATAAAAAACTGCAAATGTGTGTAAAACTCCAACCAAAGCTTTTGGATGCAAAAAACTGCCTGTAACTAGTATAAAGGGCAGAGTTCTACTCTAAATAGCCAGAGATTTTAGTGGGAAAGCATCCTTTTTGAAGTTATGAGTCAAAATAGAAAACGTGTACAGCAGGCGCTGGGAAGCGTTTTTAAGCAATAAAAAACTGCAAATGTGTGTAAAACTCCAACCAAAGCTTTTGGATGCAAAAAAACTGCCTGTAACTAGTATAAAGGGCAGAGTTCTACTCTAAATAGCCAGAGATTTTAGTGGGAAAGCATCCTTTTTGAAGTTATGAGTCAAAATAGAAAACGTGTACAGCAGGCGCTGGGAAGCGTTTTTAAGCAATAAAAAACTGCAAATGTGTGTAAAACTCCAACCAAAGCTTTTGGATGCAAAAAACTGCCTGTAACTAGTATAAAGGGCAGAGTTCTACTCTAAATAGCCAGAGATTTTAGTGGGAAAGCATCCTTTTTGAAGTTATGAGTCAAAATAGAAAACGTGTACAGCCAAGGCGCTGGGAAGCGTTTTTAAGCAATAAAAAACTGCAAATGTGTGTAAAACTCCAACCAAAGCTTTTGGATGAAAAAAACTGCCTGTAACTAGTATAAAGGGCAGAGTTCTACTCTAAATAGCCAGAGATTTTAGTGGGAAAGCATCCTTTTTGAAGTTATGAGTCAAAATAGAAAACGTGTACAGCAGGCGCTGGGAAGCGTTTTTAAGCAATAAAAAACTGCAAATGTGTGTAAAACTCCAACCAAAGCTTTTGGATGCAAAAAACTGCCTGTAACTAGTATAAAGGGCAGAGTTCTACTCTAAATAGCCAGAGATTTTAGTGGGAAAGCATCCTTTTTGAAGTTATGAGTCAAAATAGAAAACGTGTACAGCAGGCGCTGGGAAGCGTTTTTAAGCAATAAAAAACTGCAAATGTGTGTAAAACTCCAACCAAAGCTTTTGGATGCAAAAAACTGCCTGTAACTAGTATAAAGGGCAGAGTTCTACTCTAAATAGCCAGAGATTTTAGTGGGAAAGCATCCTTTTTGAAGTTATGAGTCAAAATAGAAAACGTGTACAGCCAGGCGCTGGGAAGCGTTTTTAAGCAATAAAAAACTGCAAATGTGTGTAAAACTCCAACCAAAGCTTTTGGATGCAAAAAAACTGCCTGTAACTAGTATAAAGGGCAGAGTTCTACTCTAAATAGCCAGAGATTTTAGTGGGAAAGCATCCTTTTTGAAGTTATGAGTCAAAATAGAAAAAGTGTACAGCCAGGCGCTGGGAAGCGTTTTTAAGCAATAAAAAACTGCAAATGTGTGTAAAACTCCAACCAAAGCTTTTGGATGCAAAAAAACTGCCTGTAACTAGTATAAAGGGCAGAGTTCTACTCTAAATAGCCAGAGATTTTAGTGGGAAAGCATCCTTTTTGAAGTTATGAGTCAAAATAGAAAACGTGTACAGCAGGCGCTGGGAAGCGTTTTTAAGCAATAAAAAACTGCAAATGTGTGTAAAACTCCAACCAAAGCTTTTGGATGAAAAAAACTGCCTGTAACTAGTATAAAGGGCAGAGTTCTACTCTAAATAGCCAGAGATTTTAGTGGGAAAGCATCCTTTTTGAAGTTATGAGTCAAAATAGAAAACGTGTACAGCAGGCGCTGGGAAGCGTTTTTAAGCAATAAAAAACTGCAAATGTGTGTAAAACTCCAACCAAAGCTTTTGGATGCAAAAAAACTGCCTGTAACTAGTATAAAGGGCAGAGTTCTACTCTAAATAGCCAGAGATTTTAGTGGGAAAGCATCCTTTTTGAAGTTATGAGTCAAAATAAAAAACGTGTACAGCCAGGCGCTGGGAAGCGTTTTTAAGCAATAAAAAACTGCAAATGTGTGTAAAACTCCAACCAAAGCTTTTGGATGAAAAAAACTGCCTGTAACTAGTATAAAGGGCAGAGTTCTACTCTAAATAGCCAGAGATTTTAGTGGGAAAGCATCCTTTTTGAAGTTATGAGTCAAAATAGAAAAACGTGTACAGCAGGCGCTGGGAAGCGTTTTTAAGCAATAAAAAACTGCAAATGTGTGTAAAACTCCAACCAAAGCTTTTGGATGAAAAAAACTGCCTGTAACTAGTATAAAGGGCAGAGTTCTACTCTAAATAGCCAGAGATTTTAGTGGGAAAGCATCCTTTTTGAAGTTATGAGTCAAAATAGAAAAACGTGTACAGCAGGCGCTGGGAAGCGTTTTTAAGCAATAAAAAACTGCAAATGTGTGTAAAACTCCAACCAAAGCTTTTGGATGAAAAAAACTGCCTGTAACTAGTATAAAGGGCAGAGTTCTACTCTAAATAGCCAGAGATTTTAGTGGGAAAGCATCCTTTTTGAAGTTATGAGTCAAAATAGAAAACGTGTACAGCAGGCGCTGGGAAGCGTTTTTAAGCAATAAAAAACTGCAAATGTGTGTAAAACTCCAACCAAAGCTTTTGGATGCAAAAAAACTGCCTGTAACTAGTATAAAGGGCAGAGTTCTACTCTAAATAGCCAGAGATTTTAGTGGGAAAGCATCCTTTTTGAAGTTATGAGTCAAAATAGAAAAACGTGTACAGCAGGCGCTGGGAAGCGTTTTTAAGCAATAAAAAACTGCAAATGTGTGTAAAACTCCAACCAAAGCTTTTGGATGAAAAAAACTGCCTGTAACTAGTATAAAGGGCAGAGTTCTACTCTAAATAGCCAGAGATTTTAGTGGGAAAGCATCCTTTTTGAAGTTATGAGTCAAAATAGAAAAACGTGTACAGCAGGCGCTGGGAAGCGTTTTTAAGCAATAAAAAACTGCAAATGTGTGTAAAACTCCAACCAAAGCTTTTGGATGCAAAAAAACTGCCTGTAACTAGTATAAAGGGCAGAGTTCTACTCTAAATAGCCAGAGATTTTAGTGGGAAAGCATCCTTTTTGAAGTTATGAGTCAAAATAGAAAACGTGTACAGCAGGCGCTGGGAAGCGTTTTTAAGCAATAAAAAACTGCAAATGTGTGTAAAACTCCAACCAAAGCTTTTGGATGAAAAAAACTGCCTGTAACTAGTATAAAGGGCAGAGTTCTACTCTAAATAGCCAGAGATTTTAGTGGGAAAGCATCCTTTTTGAAGTTATGAGTCAAAATAAAAAAGTGTACAGCCAAGGCGCTGGGAAGCGTTTTTAAGCAATAAAAAACTGCAAATGTGTGTAAAACTCCAACCAAAGCTTTTGGATGCAAAAAACTGCCTGTAACTAGTATAAAGGGCAGAGTTCTACTCTAAATAGCCAGAGATTTTAGTGGGAAAGCATCCTTTTTGAAGTTATGAGTCAAAATAGAAAACGTGTACAGCAGGCGCTGGGAAGCGTTTTTAAGCAATAAAAAACTGCAAATGTGTGTAAAACTCCAACCAAAGCTTTTGGATGAAAAAAACTGCCTGTAACTAGTATAAAGGGCAGAGTTCTACTCTAAATAGCCAGAGATTTTAGTGGGAAAGCATCCTTTTTGAAGTTATGAGTCAAAATAGAAAAAGTGTACAGCAGGCGCTGGGAAGCGTTTTTAAGCAATAAAAAACTGCAAATGTGTGTAAAACTCCAACCAAAGCTTTTGGATGAAAAAAACTGCCTGTAACTAGTATAAAGGGCAGAGTTCTACTCTAAATAGCCAGAGAATTTAGTTGGAAAGCATTCCTTATTTGAAGTTATGAGTCAAAATAGAAAACGTGGTACAGCCCAGGCGGCTGGGTGAAGCGTTTTTTTTAAGCAATAAAAATACTGGCAAATGTGTGTAAAACTCCAACCGCTAAGCTTTTGGATGCAAAAAATCTGCTACCTGTAACTCGTAACTAAAGGGCAGATGTTCTACTCTACATAGCCAGATATTTTATGTGGTGAAAGCATCCTTATTTGTAAGTTGATGAGTCAAATAGTAATAACGTGCTACAGCCCAAGGGCTGCTATGGAAGCGTTTTTAAGCAATAAAATCCTTGCCCAAGCATGTGTCGTAAAACGTCCAACCAAAGCTTTTGGTAGTGCAAAAAACTGCCTGTAACCTAGTATAAAGGGGCAGAGTTCTACTCTAAAATAGTCAAGACGATTTTAGCTGGGAAAGCATTCCTTTTTTGAAGTTATGAGTCAAAATAGAAAACGTGTACAGCCAAGGCGTTGGGAAGCGTTTTTAAGCAATAAAAAACTGCAAATGTGTGTAAAACTCCAACCAAAGCTTTTGGATGAAAAAACTGCCTGTAAACTAGTATAAAGGGCAGAGTTCTATCTAAATAGCCAGAGATTTTACGTGGGAAAGCATCCTTTTTGAAGTGTATGAGTCAAAATAGAAAAGGTACAGCAGGCTGCTGGGAAGCGTTTTTTTTAAGCAATAAAAAACTGCAAATGTGTGTAAAACTCCAACCAAAGCTTTTGGATGCAAAAACTGCCTGCTAACTAGTTAAAGGGCCAGAGTTTCTACTCTAAATAGCCAGAGATTTTAGTGGGAAAGCATCCTTTTTGAAGTTATGAGTTCAAAATAGAAAACGTGTACAGCCAAGGCGCTGGGAAGCGTTTTTTAAGCAATAAAAACTGGCAAATGTGTGTAAAACTCCAACCAAAGCTTTTGGATGCAAAAAACTGCCTGTAACTAGTATAAAGGGCAGAGTTCTACTCTAAATAGCCAGAGATTTTAGTGGGAAAGCATCCTTTTTGAAGTTATGAGTCAAAATAGCAAAACGTGTACAGCAGGCGCTGGGAAGCGTTTTTAAGCAATAAAAAACTGCAAATGTGTGTAAAACTCCAACCAAAGCTTTTGGATGCAAAAACTCGCTGTAACTAGTATAAAGGGCAGGAGTTCTACTCTAAATAGCCAGAGATTTTTTAGTGGGAAAGCATCCTTTTTTTCGAAGTTATGAGTCAAAATAGAAAACGTGTACAGCAGGCGCTGGGAAGCGTTTTTTAAGCAATAAAAACTGCAAATGTGTGTTAAAACTCCAACCAAAGCTTTGGATGCCAAAAAACTGCCTTGTAACTAGTATAAAGAGCTTAGGTTTAGACGTTCTACATCTTGAATAGCCAGAGATTTTAGTGGGAAAGCATCCTTTTTGAAGTTATGAGTCAAAATAAAAAACGTGTACAGCAGGCGCTGGGAAGCGTTTTTAAGCAATAAAAAACTGCAAATGTGTGTAAAACTCCAACCAAAGCTTTTGGATGCAAAAAACTGCCTGTAACTAGTATAAAGGGCAGAGTTCTACTCTAAATAGCCAGAGATTTTACTGTGAAAGCATCCTTTTTGAAGTTATGAGTCAAAATAGAAAAAAGTGTACAGCAGGCGCTGGGAAGCGTTTTTAAGCAATAAAAAACTGCAAATGTGTGTAAAACTCCAACCAAAGCTTTTGGATTCAAAAAAACTGCCTGTAACTAGTATAAAGGGCAGAGTTCTACTCTAAATAGCCAGAGATTTTACTGGGAAAGCATCCTTTTTGAAGTTATGAGTCAAAATAGAAAAACGTGTACAGCAGGCGCTGGGAAGCGTTTTTAAGCAATAAAAAACTGCAAATGTGTGTAAAACTCCAACCAAAAGCTTTTGGATTCAAAAAAACTGCCTGTAACTAGTATAAAGGGCAGAGTTCTACTCTAAATAGCCAGAGATTTTAGCTGGGAAAGCATCCTTTTTGAAGTTATGAGTCAAAATAGAAAACGTGTACAGCAGGCGCTGGGAAGCGTTTTTAAGCAATAAAAAACTGCAAATGTGTGTAAAACTCCAACCAAAGCTTTTGGATGCAAAAACTGCCTGTAAACTCAGTATAAAGGGCAGAGTTCTACTCTAAATAGCCAGAGAATTTTAGTGGGAAAGCCATCCTTTTTGAAGTTATGAGGTCAAAATAAAAAACGTGTACAGCAGGGCGCTGGGAAGCGTTTTTAAGCAATAAAAAACTGCAAATGTGTGTAAAACTCCAACCAAAGCTTTTGGATTAAAAAAACTGCCTGTAACTAGTATAAAGGGCAGAGTTCTACTCTAAATAGCCAGAGATTTTACTGGGAAAGCATCCTTTTGAAGTTATGAGTCAAAAATAGAAAACGTGTACAGCCAGGCGCTGGGAAGCGTTTTTAAGCAATAAAAAACTGCAAATGTGTGTAAAAACTCCAACCAAAGCTTTTGGATTAAAAAAACTGCCTGTAACTAGTATAAAGGGCAGAGTTCTACTCTAAATAGCCAGAGATTTTACTGGGAAAGCATCCTTTTGAAGTTATGAGTCAAAATAGAAAACGTGTACAGCAGGCGCTGGGAAGCGTTTTTAAGCAATAAAAAACTGCAAATGTGTGTAAAACTCCAACCAAAGCTTTTGGATTCAAAAAAACTGCCTGTAACTAGTATAAAGGGCAGAGTTCTACTCTAAATAGCCAGAGATTTTACTGGGAAAGCATCCTTTTTGAAGTTATGAGTCAAAATAGAAAAACGTGTACAGCAAGGCGCTGGGAAGCGTTTTTAAAGCAATAAAAAACTGCAAATGTGTGTAAAACTCCAACCAAAGCTTTGGATTAAAAAAACTGCCTGTAACTAGTATAAAGGGCAGAGTTCTACTCTAAATAGCCAGAGATTTTACTGGGAAAGCATCCTTTTTGAAGTTATGAGTCAAAATAGAAAACGTGTACAGCAGGCGCTGGGAAGCGTTTTTAAGCAATAAAAAACTGCAAATGTGTGTAAAACTCCAACCAAAGCTTTTGGATTCAAAAAAACTGCCTGTAACTAGTATAAAGGGCAGAGTTCTACTCTAAATAGCCAGAGATTTTACTGGGAAAGCATCCTTTTTGAAGTTATGAGTCAAAATAGAAAAAGTGTACAGCAAGGCGCTGGGAAGCGTTTTTAAGCAATAAAAAACTGCAAATGTGTGTAAAAACTCCAACCAAAGCTTTTGGATTCAAAAAACTGCCTGTAACTAGTATAAAGGGCAGAGTTCTACTCTAAATAGCCAGAGATTTTACTGGGAAAGCATCCTTTTTGAAGTTATGAGTCAAAATAGAAAACGTGTACAGCAGGCGCTGGGAAGCGTTTTTAAGCAATAAAAAACTGCAAATGTGTGTAAAACTCCAACCAAAGCTTTTGGATTCAAAAAACTGCCTGTAACTAGTATAAAGGGCAGAGTTCTACTCTAAATAGCCAGAGATTTTACTGGGAAAGCATCCTTTTTGAAGTTATGAGTCAAAATAGAAAAACGTGTACAGCCAAGGCGCTGGGAAGCGTTTTTAAGCAATAAAAAACTGCAAATGTGTGTAAAACTCCAACCAAAGCTTTTGGATTAAAAAAAACTGCCTGTAACTAGTAAAAAGGGCAGAGTTCTACTCTAAATAGCCAGAGATATTAGTGGGAAAGCATCCTTTTTGAAGTTATGAGTCAAAATAGAAAACGTGTACAGCAGGCGCTGGGAAGCGTTTTTAAGCAATAAAAAACTGCAAATGTGTGTAAAACTCCAACCAAAGCTTTTGGATTCAAAAAAACTGCCTGTAACTAGTATAAAGGGCAGAGTTCTACTCTAAATAGCCAGAGATTTTACTGGGAAAGCATCCTTTTTGAAGTTATGAGTCAAAATAGAAAACGTGTACAGCAGGCGCTGGGAAGCGTTTTTAAGCAATAAAAAACTGCAAATGTGTGTAAAAACTCCAACCAAAGCTTTTGGATTCAAAAAACTGCCTGTAACTAGTATAAAGGGCAGAGTTCTACTCTAAATAGCCAGAGATTTACTGGGAAAGCATCCTTTTGAAGTTATGAGTCAAAATAGAAAAAAGTGTACAGCCAAGGCGCTGGGAAGCGTTTTTAAGCAATAAAAAACTGCAAATGTGTGTAAAACTCCAACCAAAGCTTTTGGATTCAAAAAACTGCCTGTAACTAGTATAAAGGGGCAGAGTTCTACTCTAAATAGCCAGAGATTTTACTGGGAAAGCATCCTTTTTGAAGTTATGAGTCAAAATAGAAAAACGTGTACAGCAAGGCGCTGGGAAGCGTTTTTAAGCAATAAAAAACTGCAAATGTGTGTAAAACTCCAACCAAAGCTTTTGGATTAAAAAAACTGCCTGTAACTAGTATAAAGGGCAGAGTTCTACTCTAAATAGCCAGAGATTTTACTGGGAAAGCATCCTTTGTGAAGTTATGAGTCAAAATAAAAAAAGTGTACAGCCAAGGCGCTGGGAAGCGTTTTTAAGCAATAAAAAACTGCAAATGTGTGTAAAACTCCAACCAAAGCTTTTGGATTCAAAAAACTGCCTGTAACTAGTATAAAGGGCAGAGTTCTACTCTAAATAGCCAGAGATTTTACTGGGAAAGCATCCTTTGTGAAGTTATGAGTCAAAATAGAAAACGTGTACAGCAGGCGCTGGGAAGCGTTTTTAAGCAATAAAAAACTGCAAATGTGTGTAAAACTCCAACCAAAGCTTTTGGATTCAAAAAACTGCCTGTAACTAGTATAAAGGGCAGAGTTCTACTCTAAATAGCCAGAGATTTTACTGGGAAAGCATCCTTTTTGAAGTTATGAGTCAAAATAGAAAACGTGTACAGCAGGCGCTGGGAAGCGTTTTTAAGCAATAAAAAACTGCAAATGTGTGTAAAACTCCAACCAAAGCTTTTGGATTCAAAAAAACTGCCTGTAACTAGTATAAAGGGCAGAGTTCTACTCTAAATAGCCAGAGATTTTACTGGGAAAGCATCCTTTTTGAAGTTATGAGTCAAAATAGAAAACGTGTACAGCAGGCGCTGGGAAGCGTTTTTAAGCAATAAAAAACTGCAAATGTGTGTAAAACTCCAACCAAAGCTTTTGGATTAAAAAAACTGCCTGTAACTAGTATAAAGGGCAGAGTTCTACTCTAAATAGCCAGAGATTTTACTGGGAAAGCATCCTTTTTGAAGTTATGAGTCAAAATAGAAAAACGTGTACAGCCAAGGCGCTGGGAAGCGTTTTTAAGCAATAAAAAACTGCAAATGTGTGTAAAACTCCAACCAAAGCTTTTGGATTCAAAAAACTGCCTGTAACTAGTATAAAGGGCAGAGTTCTACTCTAAATAGCCAGAGATTTTACTGGGAAAGCATCCTTTTTGAAGTTATGAGTCAAAATAGAAAACGTGTACAGCAGGCGCTGGGAAGCGTTTTTAAGCAATAAAAAACTGCAAATGTGTGTAAAACTCCAACCAAAGCTTTTGGATTCAAAAAACTGCCTGTAACTAGTATAAAGGGCAGAGTTCTACTCTAAATAGCCAGAGATTTTAGTGGGAAAGCATCCTTTTTGAAGTTATGAGTCAAAATAAAAAAAAGTGTACAGCCAAGGCGCTGGGAAGCGTTTTTAAGCAATAAAAAACTGCAAATGTGTGTAAAACTCCAACCAAAGCTTTTGGATTCAAAAAAACTGCCTGTAACTAGTATAAAGGGCAGAGTTCTACTCTAAATAGCCAGAGATTTTACTGGGAAAGCATCCTTTTTGAAGTTATGAGTCAAAATAGAAAACGTGTACAGCAGGCGCTGGGAAGCGTTTTTAAGCAATAAAAAACTGCAAATGTGTGTAAAACTCCAACCAAAGCTTTTGGATTCAAAAAACTGCCTGTAACTAGTATAAAGGGCAGAGTTCTACTCTAAATAGCCAGAGATTTTACTGGGAAAGCATCCTTTTTGAAGTTATGAGTCAAAATAGAAAACGTGTACAGCAGGCGCTGGGAAGCGTTTTTAAGCAATAAAAAACTGCAAATGTGTGTAAAACTCCAACCAAAGCTTTTGGATTCAAAAAACTGCCTGTAACTAGTATAAAGGGCAGAGTTCTACTCTAAATAGCCAGAGATTTTACTGGGAAAGCATCCTTTTTGAAGTTATGAGTCAAAATAGAAAACGTGTACAGCAGGCGCTGGGAAGCGTTTTTAAGCAATAAAAAACTGCAAATGTGTGTAAAACTCCAACCAAAGCTTTTGGATTCAAAAAACTGCCTGTAACTAGTATAAAGGGCAGAGTTCTACTCTAAATAGCCAGAGATTTTACTGGGAAAGCATCCTTTTTGAAGTTATGAGTCAAAATAGAAAACGTGTACAGCAGGCGCTGGGAAGCGTTTTTAAGCAATAAAAAACTGCAAATGTGTGTAAAACTCCAACCAAAGCTTTTGGATTCAAAAAACTGCCTGTAACTAGTATAAAGGGCAGAGTTCTACTCTAAATAGCCAGAGATTTTACTGGGAAAGCATCCTTTTTGAAGTTATGAGTCAAAATAGAAAACGTGTACAGCAGGCGCTGGGAAGCGTTTTTAAGCAATAAAAAACTGCAAATGTGTGTAAAACTCCAACCAAAGCTTTTGGATTAAAAAAACTGCCTGTAACTAGTATAAAGGGCAGAGTTCTACTCTAAATAGCCAGAGATTTTACTGGGAAAGCATCCTTTTTGAAGTTATGAGTCAAAATAGAAAACGTGTACAGCCAGGCGCTGGGAAGCGTTTTTAAGCAATAAAAAACTGCAAATGTGTGTAAAACTCCAACCAAAGCTTTTGGATTAAAAAAACTGCCTGTAACTAGTATAAAGGGCAGAGTTCTACTCTAAATAGCCAGAGATTTTACTGGGAAAGCATCCTTTTTGAAGTTATGAGTCAAAATAGAAAACGTGTACAGCAGGTGCTGGGAAGCGTTTTTAAGCAATAAAAAACTGCAAATGTGTGTAAAACTCCAACCAAAGCTTTTGGATTCAAAAAACTGCCTGTAACTAGTATAAAGGGCAGAGTTCTACTCTAAATAGCCAGAGATTTTACTGGGAAAGCATCCTTTTTGAAGTTATGAGTCAAAATAGAAAACGTGTACAGCAGGCGCTGGGAAGCGTTTTTAAGCAATAAAAAACTGCAAATGTGTGTAAAACTCCAACCAAAGCTTTTGGATTCAAAAAACTGCCTGTAACTAGTATAAAGGGCAGAGTTCTACTCTAAATAGCCAGAGATTTTACTGGGAAAGCATCCTTTTTGAAGTTATGAGTCAAAATAGAAAACGTGTACAGCAGGCGCTGGGAAGCGTTTTTAAGCAATAAAAAACTGCAAATGTGTGTAAAACTCCAACCAAAGCTTTTGGATTCAAAAAACTGCCTGTAACTAGTATAAAGGGCAGAGTTCTACTCTAAATAGCCAGAGATTTTACTGGGAAAGCATCCTTTTTGAAGTTATGAGTCAAAATAGAAAAACGTGTACAGCAGGCGCTGGGAAGCGTTTTTAAGCAATAAAAAACTGCAAATGTGTGTAAAACTCCAACCAAAGCTTTTGGATTCAAAAAACTGCCTGTAACTAGTATAAAGGGCAGAGTTCTACTCTAAATAGCCAGAGATTTTACTGGGAAAGCATCCTTTTTGAAGTTATGAGTCAAAATAGAAAACGTGTACAGCAGGCGCTGGGAAGCGTTTTTAAGCAATAAAAAACTGCAAATGTGTGTAAAACTCCAACCAAAGCTTTTGGATTCAAAAAACTGCCTGTAACTAGTATAAAGGGCAGAGTTCTACTCTAAATAGCCAGAGATTTTACTGGGAAAGCATCCTTTTTGAAGTTATGAGTCAAAATAGAAAACGTGTACAGCAGGCGCTGGGAAGCGTTTTTAAGCAATAAAAAACTGCAAATGTGTGTAAAACTCCAACCAAAGCTTTTGGATTCAAAAAACTGCCTGTAACTAGTATAAAGGGCAGAGTTCTACTCTAAATAGCCAGAGATTTTACTGGGAAAGCATCCTTTTTGAAGTTATGAGTCAAAATAGAAAACGTGTACAGCAGGCGCTGGGAAGCGTTTTTAAGCAATAAAAAACTGCAAATGTGTGTAAAACTCCAACCAAAGCTTTTGGATTCAAAAAACTGCCTGTAACTAGTATAAAGGGCAGAGTTCTACTCTAAATAGCCAGAGATTTTACTGGGAAAGCATCCTTTTTGAAGTTATGAGTCAAAATAGAAAACGTGTACAGCAGGCGCTGGGAAGCGTTTTTAAGCAATAAAAAACTGCAAATGTGTGTAAAACTCCAACCAAAGCTTTTGGATTCAAAAAACTGCCTGTAACTAGTATAAAGGGCAGAGTTCTACTCTAAATAGCCAGAGATTTTACTGGGAAAGCATCCTTTTTGAAGTTATGAGTCAAAATAGAAAACGTGTACAGCAGGCGCTGGGAAGCGTTTTTAAGCAATAAAAAACTGCAAATGTGTGTAAAACTCCAACCAAAGCTTTTGGATTCAAAAAACTGCCTGTAACTAGTATAAAGGGCAGAGTTCTACTCTAAATAGCCAGAGATTTTACTGGGAAAGCATCCTTTTTGAAGTTATGAGTCAAAATAGAAAACGTGTACAGCAGGCGCTGGGAAGCGTTTTTAAGCAATAAAAAACTGCAAATGTGTGTAAAACTCCAACCAAAGCTTTTGGATTCAAAAAACTGCCTGTAACTAGTATAAAGGGCAGAGTTCTACTCTAAATAGCCAGAGATTTTACTGGGAAAGCATCCTTTTTGAAGTTATGAGTCAAAATAGAAAACGTGTACAGCAGGCGCTGGGAAGCGTTTTTAAGCAATAAAAAACTGCAAATGTGTGTAAAACTCCAACCAAAGCTTTTGGATTCAAAAAACTGCCTGTAACTAGTATAAAGGGCAGAGTTCTACTCTAAATAGCCAGAGATTTTACTGGGAAAGCATCCTTTTTGAAGTTATGAGTCAAAATAGAAAACGTGTACAGCAGGCGCTGGGAAGCGTTTTTAAGCAATAAAAAACTGCAAATGTGTGTAAAACTCCAACCAAAGCTTTTGGATTCAAAAAACTGCCTGTAACTAGTATAAAGGGCAGAGTTCTACTCTAAATAGCCAGAGATTTTACTGGGAAAGCATCCTTTTTGAAGTTATGAGTCAAAATAGAAAACAGTGTACAGCAAGGGCGCTGGGAAGCGTTTTAAGCAATAAAAAACTGCAAATGTGTGTAAAACTCCAACCAAAGCTTTTGGATTAAAAAAACTGCCTGTAACTAGTATAAAGGGCAGAGTTTCTACTCTAAATAGCCAGAGATTTTACTGGGAAAGCATCCTTTTTGAAGTTATGAGTCAAAATAGAAAACGTGTACAGCAGGCGCTGGGAAGCGTTTTTAAGCAATAAAAAACTGCAAATGTGTGTAAAACTCCAACCAAAGCTTTTGGATTCAAAAAACTGCCTGTAACTAGTATAAAGGGCAGAGTTCTACTCTAAATAGCCAGAGATTTACTGGGAAAGCATCCTTTTTGAAGTTATGAGTCAAAATAAGAAACGTGTACAGCAG
>NW_026904398.1:0-29877 GCF_024500275.1 Phycodurus eques | reverse complement strand
TAGAGAATAACTCTCACCTTTATACTAGTTACACGCAGTGGTTTGAATCACAAAGCTTATTTGGTTGGAGGTGTACACACCATTTGCAATGTTTTTATATCGCTTAAAATGGTTCCCAGAGCCTCTGCGTACACGTTTTTTATGTGACACATAACTCACAAAGGATGCTTTCCAGTAATTCTCTTGCATTTCAGAGGCGAACTCGTATATTCACGTTAGGGGCATGCCGTGGTTGAATCCCCAAAGCTTCGGTTGGAGTTTTAACACATTTGCAGTCTTTTATCGCTAAAAAATGCTTCCCAGCGCACTGCTGGACACTTCTTTGATATTTGCACTCATAACGTCACAAAGGATGCAAATTGCTTTCCAGTAATTCTCTTGCATGTTAGAGTAAACGTCTCCCTTTATTACGAGTTACAGGCAAGCAGTGGTTTGAATCCCAAAGCTTTGGTAGAGTCTTACACAGCATTTGCAGCTTTTGCATCGCATAAAAAGGCTTCCCACACTGCCTGCTGTAACACTGATTGTGTAACCGCAATAACTTCACAAAGATGCTCTCCAGTAACTAGTCTCTGCTTTTTAGATGTCAACTCTGCCCTTTCTACTGAGTTAGAGCAGTGGTTGGTGTAGAATCCACGCGTTGGTTGCGAGTTGTACACACATTTGCAAGCTTTTATAATCGCTAAAATGCTCCCACGCGACTGCGTACACTTCTTTTATTTGGACTCACAACTCAAAGGACGCTTTCCAGTAAATCTCTGGCATTTTCAGAGTATAACTCTCCCCTGTATACGAGTTACAGGCGTGGTTTGAATCCAACGCGTTGGTTGGAGGTTTACACACATTTGCAGCTTTTATCTGCTTGAAAAAGTGCTTCCCAGCTGCACTGCATGTACACTATTCTTTTATTTTGACTCATACGTCACAAGGATGCTTTCCAGTAGAGTCTGTGGCTTTTTCCGAGTAGAACTCTCCCCTTTATACGAGTTACAGCGCAGTGGTTTGGAATCCCAAGCTTTGGTTGGCGTTTTACACACATTTGCAGTTTTTATGCTTAAAAATGCGGTTCCCAGCTCCATCTGCTGTACACGTTTTTTATTTTCACTCATAACTTCACAAAGGATGCTGTTCCCAGTAAAGTCTCTGCTTGAGAGTATAACTCTCCCCTTATACTAGTTACAGGCAGTGTGTTTGAATCCCAGAGCTGTGGTTGGAGTGTGACACACATTTGCGCAGTTTTTAATCCGCTTAGAAAATGCATTCCCGCGCATCCTCTGCTGTGCCTTTTTTATTGTCACTCATAGCTTCACAAATGGCTGCTTTCCCAGTAAATTGTCTTGCTTTTGAGGCGAAAACTCACCCCTTTATACGAGTGAACAGGCAGTGGTTGCGATCCCAAAGCTTTGGTGCGTTTACACACATTGCAGTTTTTATTGCTTAAAAATGCATCCCAGCTCCAGCTGCTGGACACTTTTTTAATATTGTACTCATAACATTCACAAAGGATGCTTTCGCGAAAGTCTCTCTCCTTTTGTTAGAGAGAACTCTCACCTTTGTATACTAGTTACACAGCGTGGTTTGAATCCCAAAGCTTGGGTTGAGGTGTTTACACACACATTTGCAGTTTTTATCGCTTAAATGCTTCCCAGCTCCCTCTGCTGTGCACTTTTTTTATTGTGACTCATAGCTTCACCAAAAGGATGCTTTCCCAGTAATTCTCATTGCATTTTCGAGTATGCAAACTCTCGCCCTTACTACTACGTTAGAGGCAGTGGTGTTGTTAATCCAAAGCTTGGTTGGAGTTCTACACACATTTGCAGCTGTAATCGCTTAAAAGCTTCCCAGCGCACTGCTGTACACTTTTTTTATTTTGGACTCATAACTTCAAGGATGCTTCCCAGTCAGGTCTCTTGCTTTTTATGAGGTAAAACTCGTAACTCTTATACGGTTACGTTACAGGCCGTGGTTTGAATCTCAACAAAGAGCTTTGAGTTGGAGTTGTACACACAGTTGCTGTTTTTATCGCTTAAAAAATGCGTCCCAGCTGCCTCTGCTGTACACTTTATTTATTTTCGACTCATAACTTCACAAAGATGCTTTCCCAGTAAGTCTGTTGCTTTTTAGAGTAGAACTCTCACCTCTTTAATACGAGTGACAGGCAGTGGTTTGAATCCCAAGAAACGTTAGGTGGAGTTTACACACATTTGCAGCAATTTTTATCGCTTAAAAATGCTTCCAGCGCCTGCTGTGTTACACTTTTTTTTATTGTGACTCATACCTCAGAGTGATGCTTTCCCAGTGAAGTCTCTAGCTTTTTACGAGTAGAACCTTCTTCCCTATATACGAGTAAAGGCAGTGGTTTGAATCCCAAAGCTTTGTGGAGTTATACCACACATTTGCTGTTTTTATTGCTTATGCTTCTCAGCGCTGCTGTAACACTTTTTTATTTTGACTCAAACTTCACAAGGTATGCTTTCCCAGTACTTCCTTGCTTTTTAGAGTAGAACTCTCCCCTTAGTACGAGTTACAGGCAGTGGTTTGAATCCCAAGCTTTGGTTGGAGTTTTACACACATTTGCAGTTTTTATTGCTTAAAATGCTTCCCTCCACTCTGCTGTACACTTTTTTATTGTAACTCATAACTTCACAAAGGATCTTTCCAGTAAATGTCTCTTGCTTTTTAGAGAATAACTCTCCCTTTATACGAGTTACACGCAGTGGTTTGAAATCCCAAAGCTTTGTTGGAGTTTTACACACGATTTGCAGTTTTTTATCTGCTTTGAAAATGCTTCCCAGCGCCTGCTGTACACTTTTTTTATTTTGACTCATAACTTCACAAAAAGGATGCTTTCCAGTAAATTTCTTGCATTTAGAGTAAACTCTCCCCTTTATACTAGTTACAGGCAGTGGTTGAAATCCCAAGCTTTGTTGGAGTTTTACACACATTTGCTGTTTTTATTGCTTAAAAATGCTTCACAGCTCCTGCTGTACACTTTTTTGATTGTAACTCATAGCTTCACAAAGGATGCTTTCCCAGTAAAGTCTCTTGCTTTTAGAGTAGAACTCTCCCCTTTAACTAGTTCGAGGCAGTGTTTGTATCCCAAAGCTTTGGTTGGAGTTTTACACACATTTGCAGTTTTTATGCTTAAAAATGCTTCCCAGCTCCGCTCTGATACACTTTTTTATTTTGACTCATAACTTCACAAAGATGCCTTCCAGTGAAGTCTCTTGCTTTTATGAGTAGAACTCTCCCCTTTATACGAGTTACAGCAGTGGTTTGAATCCCAAAGCTTTGGTTGGAGTTTACACACATTGCAGCTTTTATCGCTTAAAAATGCTTCAGCTGCCTGCTCTGCTGTACACTTTTTTTATTTGACTCATACTTCACAAGGATGCGTTCCCAGTAAAGTCTCTTGTAGAGTAAACTCTCCTCTTTATCCTAGTTACAGGCAGTGGTTTGAATCCCAAGCTTTGTGGAGTTTTGTACACACATTTGACAGTTTTTATCGCTTAAAAATGCTTCCCAGCTCCCTCGCTGTACACTATTTTCACTCATAACTTCACAAAGGATGCTTTCCCAGTAGTCTCTTGCTTTTCGAGTAGAACTCTTCCTTTATACGAGTTACAGGCAGTGGTTTGAATCCCAAAGCTTTGGTTGGAGTTTTACACACATTTGCATTTTTATCGCTTAAAATGCTTCCAGCCCCTGCTGTACACTTTTTTTATTTGACTCATAACTTCACAAGGATGCTTTCCCAGTAAATTTCTTGCTTTTTCAGAGGAAACTCTCCCCTTTATACAGTTACAGGCAGTGTTGAATCCCAAAGCTTTGGTTGGAGTTTGACACACATTTGCTGTTTTTTTGCTTAAAAATGCTCCCGCCCTGCTGTACACTATTTTCTCATAACTTCACAAGGATGCTTTCCCAGTAAAGTCTCTTGCTTTTTAGAGTAGAACTCTCCCCCTTTATACGAGTTACAGTCAGTGTTTGTTTGAATCCCAAAGCTTTGTTTGGAGTTTTACACACAATTTGCAGTTTTTATTGCTGAAAAATGCTTCCCAGCGCTCTTGCTGTCACTTTTTTTATTTTGACTCATAACTTCACAAAAGGATGCTTTCCCAGTAAATTCTCTTGCTTTTAGAGAAAACTCTCCCCTTTCTACGAGTTACAGGCAGTGGTTTGAATCCCAAAGCTTTGGTTGGAGTTTTACACACATTTGCAGTTTTTTATCGCTTAAAAATGCTACAGCGCCTCTGCTGTACACTTTTTTTATTGTGACTCATAACTTCACAAAGGATGCTTTCCCAGTAAGTCTCTTGCTTTTTAGAGTAACACTCTCCCCTTTATAGTAGTTACAGGCAGTGGTTTGAATACCAAAGCTTTGGTTGGAGGTTTACACACATTTGCAGTTTTTTATCGCTTAAATATGCTTCCCAGCGCTTGCTGTACACTTTTTTTATTTTCACTCAAAACTTCACAAAAGATGCTTTCCCAGTAAAGTCTCTTGCTTTTTAGAGTAAAACTCTCCCCTTTATACAAGTTACAGGCAGTGGTTTGAATCCCAAAGCTTTGGTTGGAGTTTTACACACATTTGCTGTTTTTATTGCTTAAAAATGCTTCCCAGCGCCTGCTGTACACTTTTTTATTTTCACTCATAACTTCACAAAGGATGCTTTCCCAGTAAAGTCTCTTGCTTTTTTAGAGTAGAACTCTCCCCTTTATACGAGTTACAGGCGTGGTTTGAATCCCAAAGCTTTGGTTGGAGTTTTACACACATTTGCAGTTTATTCGCTTAAAAATGCTTCCCAGCGCCCTGCTGTACACTTTTTTATTGTGACCTCATAACTTCACAAAGGATGCTTTCCCAGTTAATTCTCTTGCTTTTTAGAGGGTAAACTCTCCCTTTATACTAGTTAGCGGCAGTGGTTTGAATCCCAAAGCTTTGTGGTTGGAGTTTTACACACATTTGCAGTTTTTATTGCTTCAAAAATGCTTCCCAGGCGCCTGCTGTACACTTTTTTTTATTGTAACTCATAACTTCACAAAGGATGCTTTCCCAGTAAGTTTTCTTGCTCTTTTAGAGTAGAACTCTCCCTTATAACTAGTTACAGGCAGTGGTTTGAATCCCAAAGCTTTGGTTGGAGTTTTTACACACATTTGCAGTTTTTAATTCGCTTAAAATGCTTCCCAGCGCCTGCCTGCTGTACACTTTTTTTATTTGACTCATAACTTCAAAAAGGATGCTTTCCCAGTAAAGTCTCTTGCTTTTTAGAGTAGAACTCTCACCTTTATACTAGTACAGGCAGTGGTTTGAATCCCAAAGCTTTGGTTGGAGTTTTACACACATTTGCAGTTTTTATGCTTAAAAAATGCTTCCCAGCTCCCTCTGCTGTACACTTTGTTTTATTGTAACTCATAACTTCACAAAGGATTGCTTTCCAGTAAATTCTCTTGCTTTTTAGAGTAAAACTCTCCCCTTTATACGAGTTACAGGCGTGGTTTTGAATCCCAAAGCTTTGGTTGGAGTTTTACACACATTTGCAGTTTTTATCGCTTAAAAATGCTTCCCAGCGCCTGCTTTACACTTTTTTTATTTGACTCATAACTTCACAAAGGATGCTTTCCCAGTAAAGTCTCTTGCTTTTTAAGGAGTAGAACTCTCCCCTTATTACTAAGTTACAGTCAGTGGTTTGAATCCCAAAGCTTTGTTGGAGTTTGTACACACATTTGCAGTTTTTATTGCTTAAAAATGCTTCCCAGCTGCCTCTGCTAGTACACTTTTTTATATTTTGACTCATAACTTCACAAAGGATGGCTTTCCCAGTAAAGTCTCTTGCTTTTTAGAGTAGAACTCTCCCCTTTATACTAGTTACAGGCAGTGGTTTGAATCCCAAGCTTTAGGTTGGAGTTTTACACACATTTGCCTTTTTTATTGCTTAAAAATGCTTCCCAGCGCCTTGCTGTACACTTTTTTTATTTTGACTCATAACTTCACAAAGGATGCTTTCCCAGTAAATTCTCTTGCTTTTAGAGTATAAGCTCTCCCCTTTATACTAGTTACAGGCAGTGTTTGAATCCCAAAGCTTGGTTGGAGTTTTACACACATTTGCAGTTTTTATCGCTTAAAAATGCTTCCCAGCGCCTGCTGTACACTTTTTTTTATTGCAACTCATAACTTCACAAAGGATGCTTTCCAGTAAATTCTTCTTGCTTTTTAGAGTAAAACTCTCCCCTTTATACGAGTTACAGGCAGTGTTTTGAATCCAAGCTTTGGTTGGAGTTTTACACACATTTAGCAGTTTTTATTGCTTAAAAATGCTTCCCAGCTCCCTCTGCTGTACACTTTTTTATTGTAACTCATAACTTCACAAAGGATGCTTTCCCAGTAAAGTCTCTTGCTTTTTAAGAGTAGAACTCTCCCCTTTATACTAGTTATACAGGGCAGTGTTTGAATCCCAAAGCTTTGGTTGGAGTTTTTACACACATTTGGCAGTTTTATGCTTAAAAATGCTTCCCACGCACCTGCTTTACACTTTTTTATTTAACTCATAACTTCACAAAGGATGCTTTTCCAGTAAAGTCTCTTGCTTTTTAGAGTCGAACTCTCCCCTTTATACAAGTTAGCAGGCAGTGGTTTGAATCCCAAAGCTTTGGTTGAGTTTTACACACATTTGCAGGTTTTATTCGCTTAAAAATGATTCCCAGCGCCTGCTGATACACTTTTTTATTTTGACTCATAACTTCACAAAGGATGCTTTCCCAGTTATGTACTCTTGCTTTTTCAGAGTAGAAACTCTCCCCTTTATACGAGTTACAGGCAGTGGTTTGAATCCCAAAGCTTTGGTTGGAGTTTTACACACATTTGCAGTTTTTTATTGCTTAAAATGCTTCCCAGCGCCCTGCTGTACACTTTTTTATTTTGACTCATAACTTCACAAAGGATGCTTTCCCAGTAAAGTCTCTTGCTTTTTAGAGTAGAACTCTCCCCTTTATACTAGGTTACAGGCAGTGGTTTTGAAATCCCAAAGCTTTGGTTGGAGTTTGTACACACATTTGCAGCTTTTTATTGCTTAAAAAATGCTTACCCAGCGCCTGCTGTACACTTTTTTTATTTTGACTCATAACTTCACAAAGGATGCTTTCCAGTAAAGTCTCTTGCTTTTTAGAGTATAACTCTCACCTTTATACTAGTTACAGGCAGTGGTTTGAATCCCAAAGCTTTGGTTGGAGTTTTACACACATTTGCAGTTTTTATTGCTTAAAAATGCTTCCCAGCTCCCTCTGCTGTACACTTTTTTTATTGTACTCATAACTTCACAAAGGATGCTTTCCCAGTAAATTCTCTTGCTTTTAGAGTAGAACTATCCCCTTTATACGAGTTACAGGCAGTGGTTTGAATCCCAAGCTTTGGTTGGAGTTTTACACACATTTGCAGTTTTTATCGCTTAAAAATGCTTCCCAGCGCCTGCTGTACACTTTTTTTATTTGAACTCATAACTTCACAAAGGATGCTTTCCCAGTAAAGTTCTCTTGCTTTTTAGAGTAAAACTCTCCCCTTTATACGAGTTACAGGCAGTGGTTTGAATCCCAAAGCTTTGGTTGGAGTTTTACACACATTTGGCAGTTTTTATCGCTTAAAAATGCTTCCCAGCGCCTGCTGTACACTTTTTTTATTTGACTCATAACTTCACAAAGGATGCTTTCCCAGTAAAAGTCTCTTGCTTTTTAGAGTATAACCTCTCACCCTTTATACTAGTTACAGGCAGTGGTTTGAATCCCAAAGCTTTGGTTGGAGTTTTACACACATTGCAGTTTTTATCGCTTAAAAATGCTTCCCAGCGCCTCTGCGGTACACTTTTTTTATTTGAACTCATAACTTCACAAGGATGCTTTCCAGTAAATTCTCTTGCTTTTTAGAGAGAAACTCTCCCCTTTATACGAGTTACAGGCAGTGGTTTGAATCCCAAAGCTTTGGTTGGAGTTTTACATCACATTTGCTGTTTTTATTGCTTAAAAATGCTTCCCAGTCACCTGCTGTATCACTTTTTTTATTTTGACTCATAACTTCCAAAGGATGCGTTCCCAGTAAAGTCTCTTGCTTTTTAGAGTAGAACTCTCCCCTTTATACTAGTTACAGGCAGTGGTTTGAATCCCAAAGCTTTGGTTGGAGTTTACACACATTTGCAGTTTTTATTGCTTAAAAATGCTTCCCAGCGCCTGCTGTAACACTTTTTTTATTTTGACTCATAACTTCACAAAGGATGCTTTCCCAGTTAAATTCTCTTGCTTTTTTGAGTAAACTCCTCACCTTTGTACTAGTTACAGGCAGTGTTTGAATCCCAAAGCTTTGGTTGGAGTTTTACACACATTGCAGTTTTTATTGCTTAAAAATTGCTTCCCAGCGCCTCTGCTGTACACTTTTTTTATTTTGACTCATAACTTCACAAAGGATGCTTTCCCAGTAAATTCTCTTGCTTTTTAGAGTAGAACTCTCCCCTTTATACTAGTTACAGGCAGTGGTTTGAATCCCAAAGCTTTGGTTGGAGTTTTACACACATTTGCAGTTTTTATTGCTTGAAAAATGCTTCCCAGCTCCCTCTGCTGTACACTTTTTTTATTTTCAACTCATAACTTCACAAAGGATGCTTTCCCAGTAAAGTCTCTTGCTTTTTAGAGTAGAACTCTCCCCTTTATACGAGTTACAGGCAGTGGTTTGAATCCCAAAGCTTTGGTTGGAGTTTACACACATTTGCAGTTTTTATTCGCTTAAAAATGCTTCCCAGCTCCCTCTGCTGTACACTTTTTTTATTTTGACCTCATAACTTCACAAAGGATGCTTTCCCAGTAAAGTCTCTTGCTTTTTAGAGTAGAACTCTCCCCTTTATACGAAGTTACAGGTAGTGGTTTGAATCCCAAAGCTTTGGTTGGAGTTTTACACACATTTGCAGTTGTTTATTGCTTAAAAAATGCTTCCCAGCCTCTGCTGTACACTTTTTTATTGTAACTCATAACTTCACAAAGGATGCTTTCCCAGTAAAGTCTCTTGCTTTTTAGAGTAAGAACTCTCACCTTTATACTAGTTACAGGCAGTGGTTTGAATCCATAAGCTTTGAGTTGGAGTTGACACACATTTGCAGTTTTTATTGCTTAAAAATGCTTCCCAGCGCCTGCTGTACACTTTTTTATTTTGACTCATAACTTCACAAAGGATGCTTTCCCAGTAAATTCTCTTGCTTTTAGAGGTAAAACTCTCCCTTTATAATCTAGTTACAGGCAGTGGTTTGAATCCCAAAGCTTTGGTTGGAGTTTTACACACATTTGCAGTTTTTATTCGCTTAAAAATGCTTCCCGCTCCCTGCTGTACACTTTTTTATTTGCACTCATAACTTCACAAAGGATGCTTTCCCAGTAAAGTCTCTTGCTTTTTAGAGTAGAACTCTCCCCTTTATACGAGTTACAGGCAGTGGTTTGAATCCCAAAGCTTTGGTTGGAGTTTTACACACATTTGCAGTTTTTAATTGCTTAAAATGCTTCCCAGCGCCTGCTGTACACTTTTTTTATTTTGACTCATAACTTCACAAAGGATGCTTTCCCAGTAAAGTCTCTTGCTTTTTAGAGTAGAACTCTCCCCTTTATACTAGTTACAGGCAGTGGTTTGAATCTCAAAGCTTTGGTTGGAGTTTTACACTACACTTTAGCTAGTTTTATTGCTTAAAAAATGCTTCCCAGCCGCCTGCTGTACACTTTTTTATTTTGACTCATAACTTCACAAAGGATGCTTTCCAGTAAATTCTCTTGCTTTTTAGAGAGTAAAACTCTCCCCTTTATACTAGGTTACAGGCAGTGGTTTGAATCCCAAAGCTTGGTTGGAGTTTGTACACACATTTGCAGTTTTTATTGCTTAAAAATGCTTCCCAGCGCCCTCTGCTGTACAACTTTTTTTATTGTAACTCATAACTTCACAAAGGATGCTTTCCCAGTAAAGTCTCTTGCTTTTTAGAGTAGAACTCTCCCCTTTATACGAGTTACAGGCAGTGGTTTGAATCCCAAAGCTTTGGTTGGAGTTTTAACACACATTTGCAGCTTTTATGGCTTAAAAATGCTTCCCAGCTCCCTCTGCTGTACACTTTTTTATTTTCACTCATAACTTCACAAAGGATGCTTTTCCCAGTAAAGTCTCTTGCTTTTGAGAGTAGAACTCTCCCCTTTATACTAGTTACAGGCGTGGTTTGAATCCCAAAGCTTTGGTTGGAGTTTTTACACACATTTGCAGTTTTTATCGCTTAAAAATGCTTCCCCGCGCCTGCTGTACACTTTTTTTATTGAACTCATAACTTCACAAAGGATGCTTTCCCAGTAAATTCTCTTGACTTTTTAGAGTAAAACTCTCCCCTTTATACTAGTTACAGGCAGTGGTTTGAATCCCAAAGCTTTGGTTGGAGTTTTACACACATTTGCAGTTTTTATTGCTTAAAAATGCTTCCCAGCTCCCTCTGCTGTACACTTTTTTTATTTTAACTCATAACTTCACAAAGGATGCTTTCCCAGTAAGTCTCTTGCTTTTTAGAGGAGAACTCTCCCCTTTATACTAGTTACAGGCAGTGGTTTGAATCCCAAAGCTTTGGTTGGAGTTTTACACACATTTGCAGTTTTTATTGCTTAAAAATGCTTCCCAGCGCCTCTGCTGTACACTTTTTTTATTTCACTCATAACTTCACAAAGGATGCTTTCCCAGTAAAGTCTCTTGCTTTTTTAGAGTAGAAACTCCCCTTTATACTAGTTACAGGCAGTGGTTTTGAATCCTCAAAGCTTTGGTTGGAGTTTTACACTACATTTACTTTTTTATTGCTTAAAAATGCTTCCCAGCTCCCTCTGCTGTACACTTTTTTTAATTGTAACTCATAACTTAACAAAGGATACTTTCCCAGTAAAGTCTCTTGCTTTTTAGATTAGAACTCTCCCCTTTATACTAGTTTCAGGCAGTGGTTTGAATCCCAAAGCTTTGGTTGGAGTTTTACACACATTTGCAGTTTTTAATGCTTAAAAATGCTTCCCAGCTCCCTCTGCTGTTCACTTTTTTTATTTTAACTCATAACTTCACAAAGGATGCTTTCCCAGTAAAGTCTCTTGCTTTTTTGAGAAGAACTCTCCCCTTTATACGAATGACAGGCAGTGGTTTGAATCCCAAAGCTTTGGTTGGAGTTTTACACCCATTTGCAGTTTTTATCACTTAAAAATGCTTCCCAGCGCCTGCTGTACACTTTTTTTATTGTAACTCATAAATTCACAAAGGATGCTTTCCCAGTTAAGTCTCTTGCTTTTTTGAGAATCGCACTCACCTTTATACTAGTTACAGGCAGTGGTTTTAATCCCAAAGCTTTGGTTGGCGTTTGACACACATTTGCTGTTTTTATTGCTTAAAAATGCTTAACAGCTCCCTCTGCTGTACACTTTTTTTATTGTTACTCATAACTTCACAAAGGATGCTTTCCCAGTAAAGTCTCTTCCTTTTTAGAGTATAACTCTCACCTTTATACTAGTTACAGGCAATGGTTTGAATCCCTAAGCTTTGGTTGAAGTTTGACACACATTTGCAGTTTTTATTGCTTAAAAATGCTACCCAGCTCCCTCTGCTGTAGACTTTTTTTAATTGTTACTCATAACTTCACAAAGGATGCTTTCCCAGTAAATTCTCTTGCTTTTTAGAGTAAAACTCTCCCCTTTTTCGAGTTACAGGCAGTTGTTTGAATCCCAAAGCTTTGGTTGGAGTTTTACACACATTTGCAGCTTTTATCGCTTAAAAATGCTTCCCAGTGCCTGCTGTACACGTTTTTTTATTATAACTCATAACTTCACAAAGGATGCTTTCCCAGTAAATTCACTTGCTTTTTCAAGTAAAACTCTCCCCTTTATACTAGTTACAGGCAGTGGTTTGTATCCCAAAGCTTTGGTTGGAGTTTTACACACATTTGCAGTTTTTATTGCTTAAAAATGCTTCCCAGCTCCCTCTGCTGTACACTTTTTTTTAATTGTAACTCATAACTTAACAAAGGATGCTTTCCCAGTAAATTATCTTGCTTTTTAGAGGAGAACTCTCCCCTTTATACGAGTTACAGTCAGTGGTTTGAATCTCAAAGCTTTGGTTGGAGTTTTACATACATTTACTTTTTTTATTGCTTAAAAATGCTTCCCAGCGCCTGCTGTACACTTTTTTTATTTTGACTCATAACTTCCCAAAGGATGCTTTCCCAGTAAAGTCTCTTGCTTTTTAGAGTAGAACTATCCCCTTTATACTAGTTACAGGCCGTGGTTTGAATCCCAAAGCTTTGGTTGGAGTTTTACATACATTTACTTTTTTTATTGCTTAAAAATGCTTCCCAGCGCCTGCTGTACACTTTTTTTATTTTGACTCATAACTTCACAAAGGATGCTTTCCCAGTAAATTCTCTTGCTTTTTAGAGTATCGCTCTCACCTTTATACTAGTTACAGGCAGTGATTTGAATCCCAAAGCTTTGGTTGGAGTTTTTCCACACATTTGCAGTTTTTATTGCTGAAAAATGCTTCCCAGCTCCCTCTGCTGTACACTTTTTTTTATTGCAACTCATAACTTCACAAAGGATGCTTTCCCAGTAAATTCTCTTGCTTTTTAGAGGAAAACTCTCCCCTTTATACGAGTTACAGGCAGTGTTTTGAATCCCAAAGCTTTGGTTGGAGTTTTACACACATTTGCAGTTTTTATTGCTTAAAAATGCTTCCCAGCTCCCTCTGCTGTACACTTTTTTTAATTGTAACTCATAACTTAACAAAGGATGCTTTCCCAGTAAAGTCTCTTGCTTTTTAGATTAGAACTCTCCCCTTTATACTAGTTTCAGGCAGTGGTTTGAATCCCAAAGCTTTGGTTGGAGTTTTACACACATTTGCAGTTTTTAATGCTTAAAAATGCTTCCCAGCTCCCTCTGCTGTTCACTTTTTTTATTTTAACTCATAACTTCACAAAGGATGCTTTCCCAGTAAAGTCTCTTGCTTTTTTGAGAATCGCACTCACCTTTATACTAGTTACAGGCAGTGATTTGAATCCCAAAGCTTTGATTGGAGTTTGACACACATTTGCAGTTTTTATCGTTTAAAAATGCTTCCCAGCGCCTGCTGTACACTTTTTTTATTTTGACTCATAACTTCACAAAGGATGCTTTCCCAGTTAGCTCTCTTGCTTTTTCGAGTAAAACTCTCCCCTTTGAACTATTTACAGGCAGTGGTTTGAATCCCAAAGCTTTGGTTGGAGTTTTACACACATTTGCAGTTTTTATTGCTTAAAAATGCTTCCCAGCTCCCTCTGCTGTACACTTTTTTTATTTTCACTCATAACTTCACAAAGGATGCTTTCCCAGTAAAGTCTCTTGCTTTTTAGAGTAGAACTCTCCCCTTTATACGAGTTACAGTCAGAGGTTTGAATCCCAAAGCTTTGGTTGGAGTTTTACACACATTTGCAGTTTTTATTGCTTAAAAATGCTTCCCAGCTCCCTCTGCTGTACACTTTTTTTATTTTCACTCATAACTTAACAAAGGATGCTTTCCCAGTAAAGTCTCTTGCTTTTTAGAGTAGAACTCTCCCCTTTATACGAGTTACAGTCAGTTGTTTGAATCTCAAAGCTTTGGTTGGAGTTTTACATACATTTACTTTTTTTATTGCTTAAAAATGCTTCCCAGCGCCTGCTGTACACTTTTTTTATTTTGACTCATAACTTCCCAAAGGATGCTTTCCCAGTAAAGTCTCTTGCTTTTTAGAGTAGAACTATCCCCTTTATACTAGTTACAGGCCGTGGTTTGAATCCCAAAGCTTTGGTTGGAGTTTTACATACATTTACTTTTTTTATTGCTTAAAAATGCTTCCCAGCGCCTGCTGTACACTTTTTTTATTTTGACTCATAACTTCACAAAGGATGCTTTCCCAGTAAATTCTCTTGCTTTTTAGAGTATCGCTCTCACCTTTATACTAGTTACAGGCAGTGATTTGAATCCCAAAGCTTTGGTTGGAGTTTTTCCACACATTTGCAGTTTTTATTGCTGAAAAATGCTTCCCAGCTCCCTCTGCTGTACACTTTTTTTATTTGCAACTCATAACTTCACAAAGGATGCTTTCCCAGTAAATTCTCTTGCTTTTTAGAGGAAAACTCTCCCCTTTATACGAGTTACAGGCAGTGTTTTGAATCCCAAAGCTTTGGTTGGAGTTTTACACACATTTGCAGTTTTTATTGCTTAAAAATGCTTCCCAGCTCCCTCTGCTGTACACTTTTTTTAATTGTAACTCATAACTTCACAAAGGATGCTTTCCCAGTAAAGTCTCTTGCTTTTTAGATTAGAACTCTCCCCTTTATACTAGTTACAGGCAGTGGTTTGAATCCCAAAGCTTTGGTTGGAGTTTTACACACATTTGCAGTTTTTAATGCTTAAAAATGCTTCCCAGCTCCCTCTGCTGTACACTTTTTTTATTTTAACTCATAACTTCACAAAGGATGCTTTCCCAGTAAAGTCTCTTGCTTTTTTGAGAATAGCTCTCACCTTTATACTAGTTACAGGCAGTGATTTGAATCCCAAAGCTTTGATTGGAGTTTGACACACATTTGCAGTTTTTATCGTTTAAAAATGCTTCCCAGCGCCTGCTGTACACTTTTTTTATTTTGACTCATAACTTCACAAAGGATGCTTTCCCAGTTAGCTCTCTTGCTTTTTCGAGTAAAACTCTCCCCTTTGAACTATTTACAGGCAGTGGTTTGAATCCCAAAGCTTTGGTTGGAGTTTTACACACATTTGCAGTTTTTATTGCTTAAAAATGCTTCCCAGCTCCCTCTGCTGTACACTTTTTTTATTTTCACTCATAACTTCACAAAGGATGCTTTCCCAGTAAAGTCTCTTGCTTTTTAGAGTAGAACTCTCCCCTTTATACGAGTTACAGTCAGTGGTTTGAATCCCAAAGCTTTGGTTGGAGTTTTACACACATTTGCAGTTTTTATTGCTTAAAAATGCTTCCCAGCTCCCTCTGCTGTACACTTTTTTAATTTTCACTCATAACTTCACAAAGGATGCTTTCCCAGTAAAGTCTCTTGCTTTTTAGAGTAGAACTCTCCCCTTTATACGAGTTACAGTCAGTTGTTTGAATCTCAAAGCTTTGGTTGGAGTTTTACATACATTTACTTTTTTATTGCTTAAAAATGCTTCCCAGCGCCTGCTGTACACTTTTTTTATTTTGACTCATAACTTCCCAAAGGATGCTTTCCCAGTAAAGTCTCTTGCTTTTTAGAGTAGAACTATCCCCTTTATACTAGTTACAGGCCGTGGTTTGAATCCCAAAGCTTTGGTTGGATTTTACATACATTTACTTTTTTTATTGCTTAAAAATGCTTCCCAGCGCCTGCTGTACACTTTTTTTATTTTGACTCATAACTTCACAAAGGATGCTTTCCCAGTAAATTCTTTTGCTTTTTAGAGTAAAACTCTCCCCTTTTTCGAGTTACAGGCCGTGGTTTGAATCCCAACGCTTTAGTTGGAGTTTTATATACATTTGCTTTTTTTATTGCTTAAAATTGCTTCCCAGCGCCTGCTGTACACTTTTTTTATTTTGACTCATAACTTCACAAAGGATGCTTTCCCAGTAAATTCTCTTGCTTTTTAGAGTATCGCTCTCACCTTTATACTAGTTACAGGCAGTGATTTGAATCCCAAAGCTTTGGTTGGAGTTTTTCCACACATTTGCAGTTTTTATTGCTGAAAAATGCTTCCCAGCTCCCTCTGCTGTACACTTTTTTTTATTGCAACTCATAACTTCACAAAGGATGCTTTCCCAGTAAATTCTCTTGCTTTTTAGAGGAAAACTCTCCCCTTTATACGAGTTACAGGCAGTGTTTTGAATCCCAAAGCTTTGGTTGGAGTTTTACACACATTTGCAGTTTTTATTGCTTAAAAATGCTTCCCAGCTCCCTCTGCTGTACACTTTTTTTAATTGTAACTCATAACTTAACAAAGGATACTTTCCCAGTAAAGTCTCTTGCTTTTTAGATTAGAACTCTCCCCTTTATACTAGTTTCAGGCAGTGGTTTGAATCCCAAAGCTTTGGTTGGAGTTTTACACACATTTGCAGTTTTTAATGCTTAAAAATGCTTCCCAAGCTCCCTCTGCTGTACACTTTTTTTATTTAACTCATAACTTCACAAAGGATGCTTTCCCAGTAAAGTCTCTTGCTTTTTTAGAGGAAAACTCTCCCCTTTATACGAAGTGACAGGCAGTGGTTTGAATCCCAAAGCTTGGTTGGAGTTTTACACACATTTGCAGTTTTTATCACTTAAAAAATGCTTCCCAGCGCCTGCTGTACACTTTTTTTATTGTAACTCATAACTTCACAAAGGATGCTTTCCCAGTAAAGTCTCTTGCTTTTTAGAGTAGGAACTCTCCCTTTATACTAGTTACAGGCAGTGGTTTGAATCCCAAAGCTTTGGTTGGAGTTTTACACACATTTGCAGTTTTTATTGCTTAAAAATGCTTCCCAGCTCCTCTGCTGTACACTTTTTTTATTTGCAACTCATAACTTCACAAAGGATGCTTTCCCAGTAAATTCTCTTGCTTTTTAGAGTAAAACTCTCCCCTTTATACGAGTTACAGGCAGTGTTTGAATCCCAAAGCTTTGGTTGGAGTTTTACACACATTTGCAGTTTTTTATTGCTTAAAAATGCTTCCCAGCTCCTCTGCTGTACACTTTTTTAATTTGACTCATAACTTCACAAAGGATGCTTTCCCAGTTAATTCTCTTGCTTTTTAGAGTAAAACTCTCCCCTTTATACTAGTTACAGGCAGTGGTTTTGAATCCCAAAGCTTTGGTTGGAGTTTTACACACATTGCAGTTTTTATTGCTTAAAAAATGCTTCCCAGCTCCCTCTGCTGTACACTTTTTTTATTTTCACTCATAACTTCACAAAGGATGCTTTCCAGTAAAGTCTCTTGCTTTTTTAGAGTAGAACTCTCCCCTTTATACGAGTTACAGTCCAGTGGTTTGAATCCCAAAGCTTTGGTTGGAGTTTTACACCACATTTGCAGTTTTTTATTGCTTAAAAATGCTTCCCAGCTCCTCTGCTGTACACTTTTTTTATTTAACGTCATAACTTCACAAGGATGCTTTCCCAGTAAAGTCTCTTGCTTTTTTAGAGAGAACTCTCCCCCTTTATACGAGTTACAGGCAGTGGTTTGAATCCCAAAGCTTTGGTTGGAGTTTTACACACATTTGCAGTGTTTTATTCGCTTAAAAATGCTTCCCAGCGCCTGCTGTACACTTTTTTTATTTTGACTCATAACTTCACAAGGATGCTTTCCCAGTAAAGTCTCTTGCTTTTTAGAGTAATAACTCTCCCCTTTGTACTAGTTACAGGCAGTGTTTGAATCCCAAAAGCTTTGGTTGAGTTTTTACAGACATTTGCAGTTTTTATTGCTTTAAAATGCTTTCCCAGCGCCTCTGCTGTACACTTTTTTTATTTTCACTCATAACTTCACAAAGGATGCTTTCCAGTAAAGTCTCTTGCTTTTTAGAGTAGAACTCTCCCCTTTATACGAGTTACAGTCAGTGGTTGAATCCCAAAGCTTGGTTGGAGTTTTACACACATTTGCAGTTTTATTGCTTAAAAATGCTTCCCAGCTCCCTCTGCTGTACACTTTTTTTATTTTCACTCATAACTTCACAAAGGATGCTTTCCCAGTAAAGTCTCTTGCTTTTTAGAGATAACTCTCACCTTTATACTAGTTTACACGCAGTGGTTTTGAATCCACAAAGCTTTGGTTGGAGTGTGACACACATTTGCAGTTTTTATCGCTTAAAATGCTTCCAGCTCCCTCTGCTGTACACTTTTTTTATTTCACTCATAACTTCACAAAGGATGCTTTCCAGTAAATTCTCTTGCTTTTTAGCGTAAACTCACCCCTTTTTCGGGTTACAGGCCGTGGTTTGAATCCAAAAGCTTTGGTTGGAGTTTCTACACACATTTGCAGTTTTTATTGCTTAAAAATGCTTCCCAGCGCCTGCTGCTGTATACTTTTTTTAATTGTAACTCATAACTTCACAAAGATGCTTTCCCAGTAAATTCTCTTGCTTTTAGAGTAAAACTCTCCGCTTTATACTTGTTACAGGAGTGGTTTTAATCCCAAAGCGTTGGTTTGAGTTTTTACACACATTTGCAGTTTTTTATCGCTTAAAAATGCTTCCCAGTACCTGCTGTACACTTTTTTATTTTGACTCATAACTTCACAAAGGAGGCTTTCCCAGTAAATTCTCTTGCTTTTAGAGTAAAACTTTCCCCTGTATACTTGTTCAGGTTGTGGTTTGTGAGTTTTACACATATTGCATTTTTGTCGCTTAAAATGCTCCCTAGCGCTGCTGTACACTTTTTATTTTTACTCATGACTTCACAAAGTATGCTTTCCCATTAAATCTATTGCTTTTTCGAGTAAACTCTCCCCTTTATACTAGGTGCAGGTTGTGGTTTGAATCCCAAAGCTTTGGTTGGAGTTTTACACACATTTGCAGTTTTATCGCTAAAATGCTTCCAGCGCCTGCTGTACACCTGTTTTTATTTTGACTCATAACTTCCACAAGGATGCTTTCCCAGTAATTCTCTTGATTTTTAGAGTAGAACTCTCCACCTTTAAACAATTTACAGGCAGTGGTTTGAATCCCAAAGCTTTGGTTTGAGTTTACACATATTGCAGTTTTTATTGCTTAAAAATGCTTCCCAGCTCACTCTGCTGTAACACTTTTACATTTTGACTCAGAACTTCAAAGGATGCTTTCACAGTAAAGCTCTTCACTTTTCGAGGAGAACTCTCGCCTTATACTAGTTTCAGGGAGTGGTTTTGAATCCCAGCTTCCAGGCCGCTGTACACTTTTGTTTATTTTGACTCATAACTTCACAAAGGATGCTTTCCCTGGAAATTGTCTTACTTTTTCGAGTAAAACTCTTCCCCTTTATACGAGTTACAGGCAGTGGTTTGAATCCCACAGCTTTGGTTGGAGTTTTACACACTTTGCAGTTTTTATCACTTAAAATGCTTCCAGCACCTGCATGTACACTTTTATAATTTTGACTCATAACTTCACAAGGATGCTTTTCCAGTAAAGTCTCTTGCTTTTCTCAGTAAAAACTCTCCCCTTTGTACTAGTTACAGGCAGTGGTTGAATCCAAAGCGTTGGGTTGGAGTTTATACACATTTGCTGTTTTTATTGCTTAAAATGATCCCAGCTCCCTGTGCTGAACACTTTTTTATTGTAACTCATACCTTCACAAAGGTGCTTTCCCATTAATTCTCTTGCTTTTTAGAGAAACTCTCCCCTTTCTACGAGTTATAGGCAGTGGTTTGAATCCCAAAGCTTTTGTTGGAGTTTTACACACATGTTGCTGTTTTTATCGCTTAAAAATGCTCCCAGCATATGCTGTACACTTTTCTTAATTTCACTCATAACTTCACAAGGATGCTTTCCAAGTAATTCTCTTGCTTTTTAGAAAAACTCTTCCCCTTTATATTAGTTACAGGCAGTGGTTTGATCCCAAAGCTTTTGTTGGAGTTTTACACACATTTGCTGTTTTTATTGCTTAAAAATGTCTTCCCAGCGCCTGCTGTACACTTTTTATATTTTCACTCATAACTTCACAATGGATGCTTCCCAGTAAGTCCTTGCTTTTTAGACGGAGACTCTCCCCTTTATACTACGTTACAGGCAGTGGTTTGAATCCCCAAAGCTTTGGTTGGAGTTTTACACACATTTGCAGTTTTAATGCTTCAAAATGCTACCCAGCTCCCTCTGCTGGACACGTCGTGTACTCATAACTTCACAAAAGGATGCTTTCCCAGTAAATTCTCTTGCTTTTTTAGAGGAGAACTCTCCCCTTATACTATTTACAGGCAGTGGTTTGAATCCAAAGCTTTGGTGGAGTTTTACACACATTTGCTGTTTTTATTGCTTGAAAATGCTTCACCACCTCCCTCTTCTGTACCTTTTTTTTATTGTAATTCACAGCTTCACAAAGGATGCTCTCCCAGTAAAGTCTCTTGCTTTTAAAGTAGAACTCTCCCCTTTATACTAGTTACAGGCAGTGGTTTGAATCCCCAAGCTTTGTTTGGAGTTATACACATATTTGCAGTTGTTATGGCTTAAAAGAATGCTTCTCCAGCTCCCTCTGCTGTACACTTATTTTTTGAGTAACGCATAACTTCACAAAGATAGCTTTCCAGTAGAAGTCCTCTTGCTTTTTAGAGTAGAACTCTCACATTTGTACTTGTTAAGCAGGCAGTGGTTTGAATCCCAAAGTCTTGTGGGTGAGTTTTAGCACACATTTGCAGTTTTTATTGCTTAAAATTATGCATATGCCTCTAGCTCCGCTCTGCAGGAACACTTGTTTTATTTGACGTGTTGGAAAAATGTCACAAGATGCTTTCACAGTAAAGTCATCTTGTGGTAGTAGTAAACTCTCCCTTTATTGACTAGATGACCATGGCAGGGTTTGAATCCACACAAGCTTTGGGTGAGTTTAGTACACACAGGTGCAGTGGTGGTGTGGAGTCGTGCGGAAAACAGTGCGGTTCCGCAGCGCCTGCTGTAGGCACTTTTTTTATGGTGGGTTGACTCTGCAGACTGCACCAAGGTTGCGTTCGCAGTGCATTTCTCGAGCTTTTTAGAGAGAACTCCTCCCTTTATACTGTAAGTTACATGGTAAGTGGTTGGATATCCCAAAGCTTTGTTGGAGTTTTTACACACATTGCAGTTTTTATTGTTTAAAATGCTTAGACAGCACTCGTATGCGGTCCACTTTTTTGTATGGTAACTCATACTTCGACGAATAGGATGGCTTTCGCGCAGTAAAGTCTCTTGTGCTTTTTAGAAGAATAACTCTCATACCTTCATATCTCTAGTTAGCACGCAAGTGGTTTGAATCCGCCAAGCTTGGCATGGAGTGTGCAGCACTATTTGCAGTTTTATATCGCTTAAAATCGTCCTTCGCTCCCTCTGCTGTAGGCACTTTTTTTTATTTCACTCATAACTTCAATAAAAGGATCTTTCCAGTAAATTCTCTTGCTTTTTAGGTATCTCTCCCTTGTTTCGGGTTTACAGAGCAGTTTTTGAATCCAAAGCTTTGGTTGTTTTGAACACACATTTCCACTTTTATCGCTTAAAAAAATGGTTCCCAGCACCTGCTGTTTCACTTTTTTTGATTGTGACTCATACACTTTCACAAGGTCTTTCCCCAGTTAATGGTCTCGTGGGGGGGGGGGAGGGGGGGCTTGCTTTGTTTATTGTACCTCTCCCCTTTCTACGGTTAGAGGCAATGGTTTTTAACCCAAAGCGTTGGTTGGAGTTTTACACACATTTGCAGCTTTATCGCTTATAAATGCTTCCCAGCCCTGCTTACACTTTTTTTATTTGACTCATAACTTCCAAAGGATGCTTCCCAGTAAAGTCTTTTGCTTTTTAGCGGAGAACTCCCCCCCTTTATACCAAGTTACATGCAGTGTTGGAATCCAAAGCTTTGGTTGGATTTTTACACACATTTGCAGTTTTTACTTGCTGAAAAATGGCATTCCCCAGCTCCACTGCTGTAACTTTTTTTATTGTAACTCATAACAGTCACAAAGGATGCTTTCCCATTAACATTCTCTTGCTTTTTAGAGAATACTCCTCAACTCCACCTTTATACTAGTTACACGCGTGGTTTGAATCCAAAGCCTTTGGTTCAGTTTGACACACATTTGCAGTTTTACGCTTAAAACTGCTTCCCCAACTCCCTCTGCTGTACAACTTTTTTTATTTTCACTCATATACTTCACAAAGGAGCTTTCCAATAAATTCTCTTGCAATTTTTAGGTAATCTCACCCCTTTTTTCGAGTTACGGCCCGTAGTTTGAATGCCAGAAGCTTTGGTTGGATTTTAACACCACATTTGCATTTTTTATTGCTTAAAAATGCTTCCCGCTCCATCTTGTCTGTAAACTTTTTTTATTGTAACTCATAACATTCACAAAGGATGCTTCTCCCAGTCAAAGTCTCTTGCTTGCCTTTTTAGAGTAACATTCCCCTTTTTTCGAGTTACAGGCAGTGGTTTGAATCCAAAGCTTGGTTGAGTTGTACACACTTGCAGTTTTTATTGCTTAAAATGCTCCAGCGCCTTGCTGTACACGTTTTTTAATTTGACTCAAAACTTCACAAAGGTTGCTTTCCCAGTAAATTCTCTTGTTTTTTAGAGGAGAACTCCCCCCTTTTATACAAGTTTACATGCATTGGTTTTGGAATCCCAAAGCTTGGTTGGAAGTTTTTACACACAAAATTTGCAGTTTTTTATTGGCTTAAAAATGCTTTCCCAGCTCCATCTGCTGTAAACTTGTTTTTATTGTAACTCATAACCTTTCACAAAGGATGCTTGCCCGTAAAGTCTCTTTTGCTTTTTAGAGTATAACTCTCACCTTTAGACTATTACAACGCAGTGGTTTTAATCCCAAAGCTTGGTTGTAGTGTGACACACATTTGCAGTTTTTATCGCAATAAAATGCTTCCCAGCTCCCTCTGCTGTAGCACTTTTTTATTTTCTTTGACTCATCACATCACAAGGATGCTTTCCCAGTAAATTCGTCTCTTGCGTTTTAGCGTATGAACTCACTATTATCGAGTTACAGCGTGGTTGGATTCCCAAAGCTTTGGTTGACGTTTTACACACACATTGCAGTTTTTAATCGCTTAAAATGCATCCTCTCCCTCTCTGTACCTACTGTAACTCATAACATCACAAAGGATGCTTTCCCATAAAGCTCTTACTTTTTTAGAGAATAACTCTCACCTTTAAATATAGTTACACGCAGTGGTTTTGAATCCCAAAACTTGGTTTGGAGTGTGACACACATTTGCGTTTTTTAACATCGCTTAAAAATGCTTCCAGCTCCCTCTGCGGTACATTTTTTTTATTGTGACCAACTTCACAAATTCTCTTTCCCAGTTAAGCTCTTGCTTTTTATTAGCAAACGCTCCCCCTTTCTACGAGTTAGAGGCACTGGTTTAATCCCAAAGCTTTGGTTGGAGTTTTAACACACATGTTGCACTTAAATCGCTTACAAATGCTTCCCAGCGCCGGCTTAAACTTTTTTTTATTTTGACTCATAACTTCCGCAAAGGATGCGTTCCCAGTAAATCTCTGCTTTTTTCAGAGGATAACTTCTCTCTTTATAACATTACAGGCCGTAGGTTTGAATTCCAAAAGCTTTGATTGGAGTTTTAAACACACTTTGCAGTTTTTATTGCTTAAAATCCTTCCCAGCTTCCTCTGCTATACACTTTTTTTTATTTCACTCCATACTTCAAAAGAAGCTTTCTCAGTAATTCTCTTTGCTTTTGAGTACGAAATCTCCCCTTTAATACGAGTGACAGGCAGTGGTTTGAATCCCAAGCTTTTGGTTGAGTTTTACACACATTTGCAGTTTTATCGCTAAAAGCTTCCGCGCGCCTGCGTAACACTTTTTTTATTTTTGACTCATAACTTACAAAGGATGCTTTTCCCTGGAATTCTCTAACTTTTTCGAGTAAAACTTCTTCCCTTTCTACGAGTACCGCAGTGGTTTGAATCCCAAAGCTTTGTTTTGGAGTTTTACACACAATTGGCAGTTTTTAATCGCTAAAAATGATTCCAGCGCTGCTGTACACGTTTTTTATTTTTGCTCAAAACTCCAAAGGTTGTCTTTCCCATAAAGTTCTCTTGCTTTTTAGAGGAGACTCCCTTTATACAAGTTACATGCAGTGGTTGGAATCCCAACGCTTTGGTTGGAGTTTTACACCACAGTTGCAGTTTTTATTGCTTAAAAATGCTTCCCAGCTCCATCCGCTGTAAACGTATTTTTATTGTAACTCATAACTCACAAGGATGCTTTCCCAGTAAAGTCTCTTTGCTGGTAGCGAATAACTCCCACCTTTTACTAGTTCATTTTTACACGCCGTGGTTTTGAATCCAAAGCTTTGGTTGGAGTGTGACACAGATTTGCAGTTTTTATCGCTTAAAATGCTTCCCACCTCCCTCCTCTGTACACTTTTTTTTTTATTATAACGCAAGCTTCACAAAGTGATGCTTTCCCAGTAACGTTTCCTTCCTTTTTAGAGTAGACTCTCCCCTTTATCCTACTTCAGGCAGTGGGTTTGAATCCAAAGCTTTGTTTTTGGAGTTTTTACACACATTTTGCTGTTTTTTATTGCTCAAAATGCTTCCCACCTCCCTCTGCTTACACTTTTTTTTATTAAACTCAGAAGCTTCACAAAGGAATGCTTTTCCCGTAAATTCTTTTGCTTTTTAGAGTAGGACTCTCCCCTTTAACCGAGTTCGAGGCGTGTTTCATCCCAAAGATTTGGTTGGACTTTTAACACACATTTGCAGCTGTTATCGTTTAAAAAATGCTTCCAGCGCCTGCTGTACACTTTTTTTATTTTTGACTCATAACTTCACAAATGATGCTGTCCAAGTAAGTCTCTTGCTTTTTAGAGTAGAACTCTCCCTTTCATACTAGTTAGAGCCAGTGGTTTGAATCCCAAAGACTTGGTTGGAGTTTTACAACACATTTGTAGCTGTTTTTATCGTTTAAATGCTTCCAGCGCCTGCTGTCCACTTTTTTTTATTTTGACTCATAACTTAAAAAGGATGCTTTCCCATTAAGTCCCTCTTGCTTCTCTTTAGAGTATAACTCTCACCTTTATACCTAGTTACATGCCAGTGGTTTGAATCCCAACTTTGGTTGGAGTTTTACACCATTTGCATTTTTATTGTTTAAAAATGCTTAACAGCTCCTCTGCTGTACACTTTTTTTTAATTGTACGCAGAGCTTCACAAAAGGATCTTTTCCCGTAAATTCTTTTGCGTTTTAGAGTAGGACTCTCCCTTTATACGAAGTTCGAGCAGTGGTTTTTTTCATCCCAAAGATTTGGTTGGGAGTTTTACACTACTTTGCAGCTGTATCGTTTAAAAATGCTTCCCCACGCCTGCGGTACACTTTTTTATTTGCTCATAACTTCACAAGGATGCTTTCGAAGTAAAGTCTCTTGCTTTTTAGAGTAGACTCTCCCTTTATATAGCGAGTTAGAGGCAGTGGTTTGAATCCCAAAGACCTTGGTTGGAGTTTTACCCCACTTTGTGCTGTTATCGTTTAAAACAATGCTCCCACGCCTGCTGTACACGTATTTTTTATTTTGACTCATAACCTTAAAAAAGGATTGCTTTCCCAGTAAAGTCTCTTGCTTTTTAGAGTATAACTCTCACCTTTATACTAGTTACATGCAGTGGTTTGAATTCCAAAGCTTTGGTTGGAGTTTTACACAAAACAGTTGCAGTTTTTATTGTTTAAAAAATGCTTACAGCCTCCCTCGCTGTACACTTTTTTTTATTGGAACTCATACCGTCACAAAGGATGCTTTCACGTAAAGTCTCTGAATTTTGAGAATAACTCTCACCTTTTATCTATTACAGGCAGTGGTTGTAATCCCAAGCTTGGTTGGAGTTTGACACACATTTTGCAAGTGTTTATCGCTTAAAAGCTTCCCCACGCCTGCGTACAATTTTTTTTATTTTTGACTCAAATTCACAAGGATGCTTTCCCTGGAATTGGGGTCCTTACTTTTTCGAGTAAAACTCTTCCCTTTAGACGGTTACAGGCAGTGGTTTGAATCCCAAAGCTTTGGTTGGAGTTTTACACTACATTTGCAGTTTTTATCACACTTAAAAATGTAAATGCGTCCAAGCCCTGCTTTACACTTTTTTCTTTTGACTCATAACTTCACAAAAGATGCTTTCCCGGGAAATTCTCTTAGCTTTCTCAAGTGAAACTATTCCCTTTATACGAGTTACGGCAGTGGTTTAGAATCCCAAAGCTTTGGTTGGAGTTTTATACACATTTGCTGTTTTTATGCTAAAACTGCGTCCCACGCCTGCTGTACACTTTTTGTTATTTTCCCACTCATAACTTCAACAAAGGATGCTTTCCCAGTAATTCTCGTGCTTTTTAGAGTAGAACCTCCCCTTGTACGAGTTACAGGCAGGTTGTTTGAATCCCAAGCTTTGGTTTGGAGTTTTAACACCCATTTGGAGTTTTTAATTTCTTTAAAATGATTCCCAGCTCCCTGTGCGTTAACATTTTTTTATTGTAACTCATACCTTCACAAAGGATGCCTTATCCCAGTTAATTCTCTTGCTTTTTAACAGAAAAACTCTCCCCTTTCTACAGTTTAGGCAGTGGTTTGAATCCCAAAGCGTTTGGTTGTGAGGTTTTTACCACATATTGCAGTTTTTATTGCTACAACAAATGCTGCAGCGCTCTGCTGTACACTTTTTTTATTGTAACTCATAACTTCTCACAAGGATGGTTTCCCGAGTAAGTCCTCTCATTGCATTTTTAGAGTATATCACTCTCCCCGTTCTAGAACGAGTTACAGGCAGTGGTTTGAATCCCAAGCTTTGTTGGAGTGTTACACCACATTGTGTCTTTTTTATCGCTTAAAATGCTTCCCAGCATATGCTGTACACATTTATTAATTTCACTCATACTTCACAAAGGATCTTTCCCAAGTCAATTCTCTTGCTTTTTTAGAATAAAACTCTCCCCTTTATATTAGTTACAGGTCAGTGTTTGAATCCCAAAGCTTGATTGGAAGTTTTTAGACACATTTGCTGTTTTTATGCTTAAATGCTTCCCAGCGCCTGCTATACACTTTTTTATATTTCACTCATAACTCACATGGATGCTTTCCCAGTAAAGTCTCTTGCTTTTTAGAGGAGAACTCTTCCCCTTATACTAGTTTACGGCAGTGGTATTGAATCCCAAAGCGTTTTGGTATGGAGTTTATACAGCACATTTGGCGTTTTTCATGCTTAAAAAGTGCTACCCAGCTCCCGCTGCTGGACACGTCGTGTAACTCATAACTTCACAAAGGATGCTTTCCCAGTAAATTCTCGGTTGCTCTTTTAGAGGAGACACTTCTCCCCTTTACTATCCTATTTACAGGCACAGTGTTTGAACCCCAGAGCTTTGGTTGGAGTTTTCCACACATTTTGCTGCTGTATATTGCTTGAAAACTGCTCCCACTCCCTCTTCTGTACACTTTTTTCATTGTATTCACAGCTTCACAAGGATGCTTTCCCGTAGTCTCTTGCTTTTTAGAGAATAAAAACTCTCACCTTTATACTAGTTACGTACGCAGTGGTTTTGAATCCCAAACTTGGTTGGAGTGTTGACACACTTTGCAGTTTTTTATCGCTTAAAAATGCTTCCCACTCCTCCTGCTGACACTTTTTTTTTTCACTCATAACTTCACAAGATGCTTTCCAAGTAATTCTCTTGCTTTTAGCGTAAAGTCGTCACCCCTTTTTCGAGTTTACGGCCGTGGTTTGAATCCAAATCTTTGAGGGGGGGGGTTGGGAGTTTTACACACATTTGCAGTTTTTTAATATCTTAAAAAAAAAATTGCTTTCCAGCTCCCTCTGTGCTGTACACTTTTTTTATTGTAACTCATAACTTCACAAAGATGCTTTCTCCCATAATTCTCTTGCTTTTTTAGAGTAAACTCTCCCGCTTTATACTTGTTACAGGAAGTGGTTTTAATCCCAAAAGCTTTGGTTTGAGGTTTTTACCCACCTTTGCAGTTTTATCGCTTAAAAATCTTCCCAGTACCTGCTGTACACTTTTTTAATTTTGACTTCATCACTTCAAAAAGGATTTGCCTTCCCAGTAATGCTCTGCTTTTTAGAGTAAAACTTTTCCCCCTGTATAGCTTGTTCCAGTTGTGGTTTGTGGTTTTAACACATATTTGCATTTTTTTGGTCCTTAAAATGCTCCCTAGCGCCTGCTGTACACTTTTTTTATTTTGACTCATAACTTCACAAAGGATGCTTCCTGGAAATTGTCTTACTTTTCGAGAAAACTCTTCCTTTATACGAGTTACAGGCAGTGTTGAATCCAAAGCTTTGGTTGGAGTTTTACACACATTTGCAGTTTTTATCACACTTAAAAATGCTTCCAAGCACCTGCTGTACACTTTTTTTATTTTGACTCATAACTTCACAAAGGATGCTTTCCTGGAAATTCTCTTACTTTTTCAAGTGAAACTATTCCCTTTATACGAGTTACAGGCAGTGGTTTGAATCCCAAAGCTTTGGTTGGAGTTTTATACACATTTGCTGTTTTTATTGCTTAAAAATGCTTCCCAGCGCCTGCTGTACACTTTTTTTATTTTCACTCATAACTTCACAAAGGATGCTTTCCCAGTAAATTCTCTTGCTTTTTAGAGTAGAACTCTCCCTTGATACGAGTTACAGGCAGTTGTTTGAATCCAAAGCTTTGGTTGGAGTTTTACACACATTTGGAGTTTTTATTGCTTTAAAATGATTCCCAGCTCCCTGTGCTGAACACTTTTTTTATTGTAACTCATACCTTCACAAAGGATGCTTTCCCAGTTAATTCTCTTGCTTTTTACAGAAAAACTCTCCCCTTTCTACGAGTTATAGGCAGTGGTTTGAATCCCAAAGCTTTGGTTGGGGTTTTACACACATTTGCAGTTTTTATTGTTAAAATGCTGAACAGCTCCCTCTGCTGTACACTTTTTTTATTGTAACTCATAACTTCACAAAGGATGCTTTCCCAGTAAAGTCTCTTGGCTTTTAGAGTATAACTATCACCTTTATACGAGTTACAGGCAGTGGTTTGAATCTCAAAGCTTTTGTTGGAGTTTTACACACAGCCTTTGCTTTATTATCGCTAAAACATGCTTCCCAGCATATGCTGTACACTTTTATTAATTTCACTCATAACTTCACAAGGATGCTTTCCAAGTAAATTCTCTTGCTTTTTAGATATAAAACTCTCCCCTTTATATTAGTTACAGGCAGTGTAAGTCGTGTTTGAATCCAAAGCTTTGGTTGGAGATGTATACACACATTTGCTGTTTTATGCTTACAAATGCTTCCCAGCGCCTGCTGTGCACATTTTTTATTTTCACTACATAACTTCACATGGATGCTTCCCAGTAAGTCTCTTGCTTTTTAGAGAGAACTCTCCCCTTTATACTAGATTACAGGCAGTGGTTTGAATCCCAAAGCTGTGTTGGAGTTTTACACACACTTTGCAGTTTAATGCTTAAAAAATGCGACCCAGCTCCCTCTGCTGGACACTTTTTTTCGTGTAACTCATCATAACCTTCACAAGGATGCTTTCCCAGTAATTCTCTGTGCTTTATTAGAGAGAACTCTCCCTTATACTAGTTACAGGCATGGTAGTGAACCCACAGCTTTGGTATGGAGTTTTCCACACATTTGCTGTTTTTATTGCTTGCAAATGCTTCCGACACTCTCCTCTTCTGAACACTTTTTTTATTAGTATTCACAGCTTTCACAAAGGATGCTTTCTCCAGTAAAGTCTCTTGCTTTTGAGAGAATAACGCTCGACCTTTATACTAGGTTAGCACGCAGTGGTTGTGAATCCCAAAGCTTTGTTGGAGTGTGTACACACATTTGCAGTTTTTATATCGCTTAAAAATGCTTCCCAGCTCCCTGCTACGTACACTTTTTTTATTTCACCGTCCTAACTTCACCAAGATGCTTTCAATGTAAATTCTCTTGCTTTTTAGCGTAAAGCTCACCCTTTTCGAGTTACAGCCGTGGTTGAATCCAAAGCTTTGGTTGGAGTTTACACACATTTGCAGTGTTTTATTGCTTAAAACACGCTTCCCAGCTCCTCTGCTGTACACATTTTTTGTTAATTGTAACTCATAACTTCGACAAACGGGGATGCTTTCCAGTAAATTCTCTTGCTTTTTAGAGTAAAACACTCCGCTT
>NW_026904397.1:0-29891 GCF_024500275.1 Phycodurus eques | reverse complement strand
CTCCGAGAGGATTGCAAGAGACCTCATCTGAAAGGTGGATTCAAAACGATCGAGTGTGTCGAATGTCAGTCTACAAGCTCAAACTTAAAGGTTCAAAAGTTCTGCCGAAATCACAAAGGTCATCATGTGACAATTTAGTCAATAAAGGCCTACTCCTGGAGCGAAACGGAATGCTTCGAAGCTCGTGTTTCGGCTGCACGACCTCCGAGAGGCTTGGAAGAGACCTCATCTGAAAGGTGGATTCACAACGATCGAGTGTGTCGAACGTCAGCCCACAATCTCAAACTTAAGGGTTCAAAAGTTCTGCCGAAATCACATAGGTCGTCATGTTTCAATTTAGTCAATAAAGGCCAACTACTGGAGCGAAACGGAAGGCTTCGACGCTCGTGTTTGAGCCGCACGACCTCCGAGAGGCTTGGAAGAGACCTCATCTGAAAGGTGGATTCACAACGATCGAGTGTGTCGAACGTCAGCCCACAAGCTCAAACTTAAGGGTTCAAAAGTTCTGCCGAAATCACATAGGTCGTCATGTTACAATTTAGTCAATAAAGGCCAACTACTGGAGCGAAACGGAATGGTTCGAAGCTCGTGTTTTGGCTGTACGAACTCCGAGAGGATTGGAAGACACATCGTCTGAAAGGTGGATTCACAACGATCGAGTGTGTCGAACGTCAGCCCACTAGCTCAAACTTAAGGGATCAAACGTTCTGCCGAAATCACATAGGTCGTCATGTTTCAATTTCGTCAATAAAGGCCTACTACTGGAGCGAAACGGAATGCTTCGACGCTCGTGTTTCGGCCGCACGACCTCCGAGAAGCTTGGAAAAGACGTCATCTGAAAGGTGGATTCAAAACGATCGAGTTTGTCGAACGTCAGCCCACTAGCTCAAACTTAAGGGATCAAAAGTTCTGCCGAAATCACATAGGTCGTCATGTTTCAATTTCGTCAATAAAGGCCTACTACTGGAGCGAAACGGAATGATTCGACGCTCGTGTTTCGGCCGCACGACCTCCGAGAAGCTTGGAAAATACGTCATGTGAAAGGTGGATTCAAAACGATCGAGTGTCTCGAAGGTCAGCCTACTAGCTCAAACTTAAGGGTTCTAAAGTTCTGCCGAAATCACATAGGTCATCATGTGACAATTTAGTCAATAAAGGCCTACTACTGGAGCGAAACTGAATGCTTTGACAGTCGCCGCTCGGCCGCACGAACTCCGAGAGGATTGCAAGAGACCTCATCTGAAAGGTGGATTCAAAACGATCGAGTGTGTCGAATGTCAGTCTCCTAGCTCAAACTTAAAGGTTTAAAAGTTCTGCCGAAATCACAAAGGTAATCATTTGACAATTTAGTCAATAAAGGCCTACTCCTGGAGCGAAACGGAATGCTTCGACACTCGTGTTTCAGTCGCACGACCTCCGAGAGGATTGGAAGAGACCTCATCTGAAAGGTGGATTCAAAACGATCGAGTGCGTCGAAGTCAGCCCACGAGCTCAAACTTAAGGGTTCAAAAGTTCTGCCGAAATCACATAGGTCGTCATGTTAAAAATTAGTCAATGTAGGCCTACTACTGGAGCGAAACGGAATGCTTCGACGCTCGTGTTTCGGCCGCACGACCTCCGAGAGGCTTGGAAGAGACCTCATCTGAAAGGTGGATTCGCAACGATCGAGTGTGTCAAACGTCAGACCACTAGCTCAAACTTAAGGGTTCAAAAGTTCTGCCGAAATCACATAGGTCGTCATGTTACAATTTAGTCAATAAAGGACTACTACTGGAGCGAAACGGAATGCTTCGACGCTCGTGTTCCGGCCGGACGACCTCCGAGCGGCTTGGAAGAGACCTCATCTGAAAGGTGGATTCACAACGTTTGAGTGTGTCGAAAGTCAGCCCATAATCTCAAACTTAAGGGTTCAAAAGTTCTGCCGAAATCTCATAGGTCGTCATGTTTTAATTTAGTCAATAAAGGCCTACTACTGGAGCGAAACGGAATGCTTCGACGCTCGTGTTTCAGCCGCACGACCTCCGAGAGGCTTGGAAGAGACCTCATTTGAAAGGTGGATTCAAAACGATCGAGTGTGTCGAAAGTCAGTCTATTAGCTCAAACTTAAAGGTTCAAAAGTTCTGCCGAAATCACATAGGTCGTCATGTTACAATTTAGTCAATAAAGGCCTCCTACTGGAGCGAAACGGAATGCTTCGACGCTCGTGTTTCGGCCGCAGGACCTCCGAGAGGCTTGGAAAAGACGTCATCTGAAAGGTGGATTCACAACGATCGAGTGTGTCAAACGTCAGCCCACTAGTTCAAACTTAAGGGTTCAAACGTTCTGCCGAAATCACATAGGTAGTCATGTTACAATTTAGTCAATATAGGCCTACTACTGGAGCGAAACGGAATGCTTCGACGGTCGTGTTTCGGCCGCACGACCTCCGAGAGGCTTGGAAGAGACCTCATCTGAAAGGTGGATTCACAACGATCGAGTGTGTCGAATGTCAGCCCACAATCTCAAACTTCAGGGTTCAAACGTTCTGCCGAAATCACATAGGTCGTCATGTTTCAATTTAGTCAGTAAAGGCCTACTACTGGAGCGAAACGGAATGCTTCGATGCTCGTGTTTCAGCCGCACGACCTCCGAGAGGCTTGGAAGAGACCTCATCTGAAAGGTGGATTCACAACGATCGAGTGTGTCGAACGTCAGCCCACAAGCTCAAACTTAAGGGTTCAAAAGTTCTGCCGAAATCACATAGGTCGTCATGTTACAATTTAGTCAAAGGACTAGTCCTGGAGCGAAACGGAATGCTTCGACGCTCGTGTTTCGGCCGCACGACCTACGAGAGGTTTGGAAGAGACCGCATCTGAAAGGTGGATTCCCAACGATCGAGTGTGTCGAACGTCAGCCCACTAGTTCAAACTTAAGGGTTCAAAAGTTCTGCATAAATCACATAGGTCGTCATGTTACAATTTAGTCAATAAAGGCCAACTACTGGAGCGAAACGGAATGCTTCGAAGCTCGTGTTTCGGCTGCACGAACTCCGAGAGGATTGGAAGAGACATCATCTGAAAGGTGGATTCACAACGATCGAGTGTGTCGAAGGTCAGCCCACTAGCTCAAACTTAAGGGATCAAAAGTTCTGCCGAAATCACATAGGTCGTCATGTTTCAATTTAGTCAATAAAGGCCTACTACTGGAGCGAAACGGAATGCTTCGACGCTCGTGTTTCAGACGCACGACCTCCGAGAGGCTTGGAAGAGACCTCATCTGAAAGGTGGATTCAAAACGATCGAGTGTGTCGAATGTCAGTCTACTAGCTCAAACTTAAAGGTTCAAAAGTTCTGCCTAAATCACATAGGTCGTCATGTTACAATTTAGTCAATAAAGTCTTCCTACTGGAGCTAAACGGAATGGTTAGACGCTCGTGTTTCGGCCGCACGATCTCCGAGAAGCTTGGAAAAGACGTCATCTGAAAGGTGGATTCAAAACGATCGAGTGTTTCGAAGGTCAGCCTACTAGCTCAAACTTAAGCGTTCTAAAGTTCTGCCGAAATCACATCGGTCGTCATGTTACAATTTAGTCAATATAGGCCTACTACTGGAGCGAAACGGAATGCTTCGACGCTCGTGTTTCAGCCGCACGACCTCCGAGAGGATTGGAAGAGACCTCATCTGAAAGGTGGATTCACAACGATCGAGTGTGTCGAACGTCAGCCCACTAGCTCAAACTTAATGGTTCAAAAGTTCTGCCGAAATCACATAGGTTGTCATGTTACAATTTAGTCAATAAAGGACTAGTACTGGAGCGAAACGGAATGCTTCGACGCTTGTGTTTCGGCCGCACGACCTCAGAGAGGCTTGGAAGAGACCTCATCTGAAAGGTGGATTCACAACGATCGAGTGTGTCGAATGTCAGCCCACAATCTCAAACTTAAGGGTTCAAAGGTTCTGCCGAAATCACATAGGTCGTCATGTTTCAATTTAGTCAATAAAGGCCTACTACTGGAGCGAAACGGAATGTTTCGATGCTCGTGTTTCAGCCGCACGACCTCCGAGAGGCTTGGAAGAGACCACATCTGAAAGGTGGATTCACAACGATCGAGTGTGTCGAACATCAGCCCACAAGCTCAAACTTAAGGGTTCAAAAGTTCTGCCGAAATCACATAGGTCGTCTTGTTACAATTTAGTCAAAGGACTAGTCCTGGAGCGAAACGGAATGCTTCGACGCTCGTGTTTCGGCCGCACGACCTACGAGAGGTTTTGAAGAGACCTCATCTGAAAGGTGGATTCCCAACGATCGAGTGTGTCGAACGTCAGCCCACTAGTTCAAACTTAAGGGTTCAAAAGTTCTGCATAACTCACATAGGTCGTCATGTTACAATTTAGTCAATAAAGGCCAACTACTGGAGCGAAACGGAATGCTTCGAAGCTCGTGTTTCGGCTGCACGAACTCCGAGAGGATTGGAAAAGACATCATCTGAAAGGTGGATTCACAACGATCGAGTGTGTCGAAGGTCAGCCCACTAGCTCAAACTTAAGGGATCAAAAGTTCTGCCGAAATCACATAGGTCATCATGTTTCAATTTAGTCAATAAAGGCCTACTACTGGAGCGAAACGGAATGCTTCGACGCTCGTGTTTCAGCCGCACGACCTCCGAGAGGCTTGGAAGAGACGTCATCTGAAAGGTGGATTCACAACGATCGAGTGTGTCGAACGTCATCCCACAATCTCAAACTTAAAGGTTAAAAAGTTCTGCCGAAATCATATCGGTCGTCATGTTACAATTTAGTCAATAAAGGCCTACGACTGGAGCGAAACGGAATGCTTCGACGCTTGTGTTTCGGCCGCACGACCTCAGAGAGGCTTGGAAGAGACCTCATCTGAAAGGTGGATTCACAACGATCAAGGGTGTCGAACGTCAGCCCATAATCTCAAACTTAAGGGATCAAAAGTTCTGCCGAAATCACATAGGTCGTCATGTTACAATTTAGTCAATAAAGGCCAACTACTGGAGCGAAACGGAATGCTTCGAAGCTCGTGTTTCGGCTGCACGAACTCCGAGAGGATTGGAAGAGACCTCATCTGAAAGGTGGATTCATAACGATCGAGTGTGTCGAACGTCAGCCCACAAGCTCAAACCTAAGGGTTCAAAAGTTCTGCCGAAATCACATAGGTCGTCATGTTTCAATTTAGTCAATAAAGGCCTACTACTGGAGCGAAACGGAATGCTTCGACGCTCGTGTTTCAGCCGCACGACCTCCGAGAGGCTTGGAAGAGACCTCATCTGAAAGGTGGATTCGCAACGATCAAGTGTGTCAAACGTATGACCACTAGCTCAAACTTAAGGGTTCAAAAGTTCTGCCGAAATCACATAGGTCGTCATGTTACAATTTAGTCAATAAAGGACTACTACTGGAGCGAAACGGAATGCTTCGACGCTCGTGTTCCGGCCGGACGACCTCCGAGCGGCTTGGAAGAGACCTCATCTGAAAGGTGGATTCACAACGTTTGAGTGTGTCGAAAGTCAGCCCATAATCTCAAACTTAAGGGTTCAAAAGTTCTGCCGAAATCTCATAGGTCGTCATGTTTTAATTTAGTCAATAAAGGCCTACTACTGGAGCGAAACGGAATGCTTCGACGCTCGTGTTTCAGCCGCACGACCTCCGAGAGGCTTGGAAGAGACCTCATTTGAAAGGTGGATTCAAAACGATCGAGTGTGTCGAAAGTCAGTCTATTAGCTCAAACTTAAAGGTTCAAAAGTTCTGCCGAAATCACATAGGTCGTCATGTTACAATTTAGTCAATAAAGGCCTCCTACTGGAGCGAAACGGAATGCTTCGACGCTCGTGTTTCGGCCGCAGGACCTCCGAGAGGCTTGGAAAAGACGTCATCTGAAAGGTGGATTCACAACGATCGAGTGTGTCAAACGTCAGCCCACTAGTTCAAACTTAAGGGTTCAAACGTTCTGCCGAAATCACATAGGTAGTCATGTTACAATTTAGTCAATATAGGCCTACTACTGGAGCGAAACGGAATGCTTCGACGGTCGTGTTTCGGCCGCACGACCTCCGAGAGGCTTGGAAGAGACCTCATCTGAAAGGTGGATTCAAAACGATCGAGTGTGTCGAATGTCAGTCTACTAGCTCAAACTTAAAGGTTCTAAAGTTCTGCCGAAATCACATAGGTCGACATGTTACAATTTAGTCAATAAAGGCCTACTACTGGAGCGAAACTGAATGCTTTGACAGTCGCCACTCGGCCGCACGAACTCCGAGAGGATTGCAAGAGACCTCAACTGAAAGGTGGATTCAAAACGATCGAGTGTGTCGAATGTCAATCTACAAGCTCAAACTTAAGGGTTCAAAAGTTCTGCCGAAATCACATAGGTCGTCATGTTACAATTTAGTCAATATAGGCCTACTCCTGGAGCGAAACGGAATGCTTCGAAGCTCGTGTTTCGGCTGCACGACCTCCGAGAGGCTTGGAAGAGACCTCATCTGAAAGGTGGATTCACAACGATCGAGTGTGTCGAACGTCAGCCCACAATCTCAAACTTAAGGGTTCAAAAGTTCTGCCGAAATCATATCGTTCGTCATGTTACAATTTAGTCAATAAAGGCTTCCTACTGGAGCTAAACGGAATGATTCGACGCTCGTGTTTCGGCCGCACGATCTCCGAGAAGCTTGGAAAAGACGTCATCTGAAAGGTGGATTCAAAACGATCGAGTGTTTCGAAGGTCAGCCAACTAGCTCAAACTTAAGGGTTCAAAAGTTCTGCCGAAATCACATAGGTCGTCATGTTACAATTTAGTCAATAAAGGACTACTACTGGAGCGAAACGGAATGCTTCGACGCTCGTGTTCCGGCCGGACGACCTCCGAGAGGCTTGGAAGAGACCTCATCTGAAAGGTGGATTCACAACGATCGAGTGTGTCGAACGTCAGCCCATAATCTCAAACTTAAGGGTTCAGAAGTTCTGCCGAAATCACATAGGTCGTCATGTTTTAATTTAGTCAATAAAGGCCTACTACTGGAGCGAAACGGAATGCTTCGACGCTCGTGTTTCAGCCGCACGACCTCCGAGAGGCTTGGAAGAGACCTCATTTGAAAGGTGGATTCAAAACGATCGAGTGCGTCGAAGTCAGCCCACGAGCTCAAACTTAAGGGTTCAAAAGTTCTGCCGAAATCACATAGGTCGTCATGTTACAATTTAGTCAATAAAGGCCTCATACTGGAGCGAAACGGAATGCTTCGACGCTCGTGTTTCGGCCGCAGGACCACCGAGAGGCTTGGAAAAGACGTCATCTGAAAGGTGGATTCACAACGATCGAGTGTGTCAAACGTCAGCCCACTAGTTCAAACTTAAGGGTTCAAAAGTTCTGCCGAAATCACATAGGTCGTCATGTTACAATTTAGTCAATATAGGCCTACTACTGGAGCGAAACGGAAAGCTTCGACGCTCGTGTTTCGGCCGCACGACCTCCGAGAGGCTTGGAAGAGACCTCATCTGAAAGGTGGATTCAAAACGATCGAGTGTGTCGAATGTCAGTCTACTAGCTCAAACTTAAAGGTTCAAAAGTTATGCCTAAATCACATACGTCGTCATGTTACAATTTCGTCAATAAAGGCCTCCTACTGGAGCGAAACGGAATGCTTCGAAGCTCGTGTTTCGGCTGCACGAACTCCGAGAGGATTGGAAGAGACCTCATCTGAAAGGTGGATTCACAACGATCGAGTGTGTCGAACGTCAGCCCGCAAGCTCAAACTTAAGGGTTCAAAAGTTCTGCCGAAATCAAAAAGGTCGTCATGTTACAATTTAGTCAATAAAGGCCTATTACTGGACCGAAACGGAATGCTTCGACGCTCGTGTTTCGGCCGCACGACCTCCGAGAGGCTTGGAAAAGACGTCATCTGAAAGGTGGCTTCAAAACGATCGAGTGTGTCGAATGTCAGCCTACTAGCTCAAACTTAAGGGTTCAAAAGTTCTGCCGAAATCACATAGGTCGTCATGTTCCAAATTACTGAATAAAGGCCTACTACTGGAGCGAAACGGAATGCTTCGATGCTCGTGTTTCGGCCGCACGACCTCCGAGAGGCTTGGAAGAGACCTCATCTGAAAGGTGGATTCCCAACGATCGAGTGTGTCGAACTTCAGCCCATAATCTCAAACTTAAGGGTTCAAAAGTTCTGCCGAAATCATATCGGTCGTCATGTTACAATTTAGTCAATAAAGGCCTACGAATGGAGCGAAACGGAATGCTTCGACGCTTGTGTTTCGGCCGCACGACCTCAGAGAGGCTTGGAAGAGACGTCATCTGAAAGGTGGATTCAAAACGATCGAGTGTGTTGAATGTCAGTCTACTAGCTCAAACTTAAAGGTTCAAAAGTTCTGCCTAAATCACATAGGTCGTCATGTTACAATTTAGTCAATAAAGGCTTCCTACTGGAGCTAAACGGAATGATTCGACGCTCGTGTTTCGGCCGCACGATCTCCGAGAAGCTTGGATAAGACGTCATCTGAAAGGTGGATTCAAAACGATCGAGTGTTTCGAAGGTCAGCCTACTAGCTCAAACTTAAGGGTTCAAAAGTTCTGCCGAAATCACATAGGTCGTCATGTTACAATTTAGTCAATAAAGGACTACTACTGGAGCGAAACGGAATGCTTCGACGCTCGTGTTCCGGCCGGACGACCTCCGAGAGGCTTGGAAGAGACCTCATCTGAAAGGTGGATTCACAACGATCGAGTGTGTCGAACGTCAGCCCACAATCTCAAACTTAAGGGTTCAAAAGTTCTGCCGAAATCACATAGGTCGTCATGTTTCAATTTAGTCAATAAAGGCCAACTACTGGAGCGAAACGGAAGGCTTCGACGCTCGTGTTTGAGCCGCACGACCTCCGAGAGGCTTGGAAGAGACCTCATCTGAAAGGTGGATTCACAACGATCGAGTGTGTCGAACGTCAGTCTATTAGCTCAAACTTAAAGGTTCAAAAGTTCTGCCGAAATCACATAGGTCGACATGTTACAATTTAGTCAATAAAGGCCTACTATTGGAGCGAAACGGAATGCTTCGAAGCTCGTGTTTCGGCTGCACGAACTCCGAGAGGATTGGAAGAGACCTCATCTGAAAGGTGGATTCACAACGATCGAGTGTTTCGAATGTCAGCCCACAATCTCAAACTTAAAGGTTCAAAAGTTCTGCCGAAATCACATAGGTCGACATGTTACAATTTAGTCAATAAAGGCCTACTATTGGAGCGAAACGGAATGATTCGACGCTCGTGTTTCGGCCGCACGATCTCCGAGAAGCTTGGATAAGACGTCATCTGAAAGGTGGATTCAAAACGATCGAGTGTTTCGAAGGTCAGCCTACTAGCTCAAACTTAAGGGTTCAAAAGTTCTGCCGAAATCACATAGGTCGTCATGTTACAATTTAGTCAATAAAGGCCTCCTACTGGAGCGAAACGGAATGCTTCGACGCTCGTGTTTCGGCCGCAGGACCTCCGAGAGGCTTGGAAAAGACGTCATCTGAAAGGTGAATTCACAACGATCGAGTGTGTCAAACGTCAGCCCACTAATTCAAACTTAAGGGTTCAAAAGTTCTGCCGAAATCACATAGGTAGTCATGTTACAATTTAGTCAATAAAGGACTAGTAATGGAGCGAAACGGAATGCTTCGACGCTCGTGTTTCGGTCGCACGATTTACGAGAGGCTTGGAAGAGACCTCATCTGAAAGGTGGATTCACAACGATCGAGTGTGTCGAACGTCAGCCCACAAGCTCAAACTTAAGGGTTCAAAAGTTCTGCCGAAATCACAAAGGTCATCATGTGACAATTTAGTCAATAAAGGCCTACTCCTGGAGCGAAACGGAATGCTTCGACGCTCGTGTTTCGGCCGCAGGACCTCCGAGAGGCTTCGAAAAGACGTCATCTGAAAGGTGGATTCACAACGATCGAGTGTGTCAAACGTCAGCCCACTAGTTCAAACTTAAGGGTTCAAAAGTTCTGCCGAAATCACATAGGTCGTCATGTTACAATTTAGTCAATATAGGCCTACTACTGGAGCGAAACGGAATGCTTCGACGGTCGTGTTTCGGCCGCACGACCTCCGAGAGGCTTGGAAGAGACCTCATCTGAAAGGTGGATTCAAAACGATCGAGTGTGTCGAATGTCAGTCTACTAGCTCAAACTTAAAGGTTCAAAAGTTCTGCCTAAATCACATAAGTCGTCATGTTACAATTTCGTCAATAAAGGCCTCCTCCTGGAGCGAAACGGAATGCTTCGACGCTCGTGTTTCGGCCGCATGACCTCCGAGAAGCTTGGAAAAGACGTCATCTGAAAGGTGGATTCAAAACGATCGAGTGTCTCGAAGGTCAGCCTACTAGCTCAGACTTAAGGGTTCTAAAGTTCTGCCGAAATCACATAGGTCGACATGTTACAATTTAGTCAATAAAGGCCTACTACTGGAGCGAAACGGAATGCTTTGACAGTCGCCACTCGGCCGCACGAACTCCGAGAGGATTGCAAGAGACCTCAACTGAAAGGTGGATTCAAAACGATCGAGTGTGTCGAATGTCAATCTACAAGCTCAAACTTAAGGGTTCAAAAGTTCTGCCGAAATCACATAGGTCGTCATGTTACAATTTAGTCAATATAGGCCTAGTACTGGAGCGAAACGGAATGCTTCGACGCTCGTGTTTCGGCCGCACGACCTCCGAGAGGCTGGGAAGAGACCTCATCTGAAAGGTGGATTCACAACGATCGAGTGTGTCAAACGTCAGCCCACTAGTTCAAACTTAAGGGTTCAAAGGTTCTGCCGAAATCACATAGGTCGACATGTTACAATTTAGTCAATAAAGGCCTACTACTGGAGCGAAACTGAATGCTTTGACAGTCGCCGCTCGGCCGCACGAACTCCGAGAGGATTGCAAGAGACCTCATCTGAAAGGTGGATTCAAAACGATCGAGTGTGTCGAATGTCAGTCTACAAGCTCAAACTTAAAGGTTCAAAAGTTCTGCCGAAATCATAAAGGTCATCATGTGACAATTTAGTCAATAAAGGCCTACTCCTGGAGCGAAACGGAATGCTTCGAAGCTCGTGTTTCGGCTGCACGACCTCCGAGAGGCTTGGAAGAGACCTCATCTGAAAGGTGGATTCACAACGATCGAGTGTGTCGAACGTCAGCCCACAATCTCAAACTTAAGGGTTCAAAAGTTCTGCCGAAATCACATAGGTCGTCATGTTTCAATTTAGTCAATAAAGGCCAACTACTGGAGCGAAACGGAAGGCTTCGACGCTCGTGTTTGAGCCGCACGACCTCCGAGAGGCTTGGAAGAGACCTCATCTGAAAGGTGGATTCACAACGATCGAGTGTGTCGAACGTCAGCCCACAAGCTCAAACTTAAGGGTTCAAAAGTTCTGCCGAAATCACATAGGTCGTCATGTTACAATTTAGTCAATAAAGGCCAACTACTGGAGCGAAACGGAATGGTTCGAAGCTCGTGTTTTGGCTACACGAACTCCGAGAGGATTGGAAGAGACCTCATCTGAAAGGTGGATTCAAAACGATCGTGTGTGTCGAATGTCAGCCTACTAGCTAAAACTTAAGGGTTCTAAAGTTCTGCTGAAATCACATAGGTCGACATGTTACAATTTAGTCAATAAAGGCCTACTACTGGAGCGAAACGGAATGCTTCGACGCTCGTGTTTCGGCCGCAGGACCTCCGAGAGGCTTGGAAAAGACGTCATCTGAAAGGTGAATTCACAACGATCGAGTGTGTCAAACGTCAGCCCACTAATTCAAACTTAAGGGTTCAAAAGTTCTGCCGAAATCACATAGGTAGTCATGTTACAATTTAGTCAATAAAGGACTAGTAATGGAGCGAAACGGAATGCTTCGACGCTCGTGTTTCGGTCGCACGATTTACGAGAGGCTTGGAAGAGACCTCATCTGAAAGGTGGATTCACAACGATCGAGTGTGTCGAACGTCAGCCCACAAGCTCAAACTTAAGGGTTCAAAAGTTCTGCCGAAATCACAAAGGTCATCATGTGACAATTTAGTCAATAAAGGCCTACTCCTGGAGCGAAACGGAATGCTTCGACGCTCGTGTTTCGGCCGCAGGACCTCCGAGAGGCTTCGAAAAGACGTCATCTGAAAGGTGGATTCACAACGATCGAGTGTGTCAAACGTCAGCCCACTAGTTCAAACTTAAGGGTTCAAAAGTTCTGCCGAAATCACATAGGTCGTCATGTTACAATTTAGTCAATATAGGCCTACTACTGGAGCGAAACGGAATGCTTCGACGGTCGTGTTTCGGCCGCACGACCTCCGAGAGGCTTGGAAGAGACCTCATCTGAAAGGTGGATTCAAAACGATCGAGTGTGTCGAATGTCAGTCTACTAGCTCAAACTTAAAGGTTCAAAAGTTCTGCCTAAATCACATAAGTCGTCATGTTACAATTTCGTCAATAAAGGCCTCCTCCTGGAGCGAAACGGAATGCTTCGACGCTCGTGTTTCGGCCGCATGACCTCCGAGAAGCTTGGAAAAGACGTCATCTGAAAGGTGGATTCAAAACGATCGAGTGTCTCGAAGGTCAGCCTACTAGCTCAGACTTAAGGGTTCTAAAGTTCTGCCGAAATCACATAGGTCGACATGTTACAATTTAGTCAATAAAGGCCTACTACTGGAGCGAAACGGAATGCTTTGACAGTCGCCACTCGGCCGCACGAACTCCGAGAGGATTGCAAGAGACCTCAACTGAAAGGTGGATTCAAAACGATCGAGTGTGTCGAATGTCAATCTACAAGCTCAAACTTAAGGGTTCAAAAGTTCTGCCGAAATCACATAGGTCGTCATGTTACAATTTAGTCAATATAGGCCTAGTACTGGAGCGAAACGGAATGCTTCGACGCTCGTGTTTCGGCCGCACGACCTCCGAGAGGCTGGGAAGAGACCTCATCTGAAAGGTGGATTCACAACGATCGAGTGTGTCAAACGTCAGCCCACTAGTTCAAACTTAAGGGTTCAAAGGTTCTGCCGAAATCACATAGGTCGACATGTTACAATTTAGTCAATAAAGGCCTACTACTGGAGCGAAACTGAATGCTTTGACAGTCGCCGCTCGGCCGCACGAACTCCGAGAGGATTGCAAGAGACCTCATCTGAAAGGTGGATTCAAAACGATCGAGTGTGTCGAATGTCAGTCTACAAGCTCAAACTTAAAGGTTCAAAAGTTCTGCCGAAATCATAAAGGTCATCATGTGACAATTTAGTCAATAAAGGCCTACTCCTGGAGCGAAACGGAATGCTTCGAAGCTCGTGTTTCGGCTGCACGACCTCCGAGAGGCTTGGAAGAGACCTCATCTGAAAGGTGGATTCACAACGATCGAGTGTGTCGAACGTCAGCCCACAATCTCAAACTTAAGGGTTCAAAAGTTCTGCCGAAATCACATAGGTCGTCATGTTTCAATTTAGTCAATAAAGGCCAACTACTGGAGCGAAACGGAAGGCTTTGACGCTCGTGTTTGAGCCGCACGACCTCCGAGAGGCTTGGAAGAGACGTCATCTGAAAGGTGGATTCAAAACGATCGAGTGTGTCGAATGTCAGTCTCCTAGCTCAAACTTAAAGGTTCAAAAGTTCTGCCGAAATCACAAAGGTCATCATGTGACAATTTAGTCAATAAAGGCCTACTCCTGGAGCGAAACGGAATGCTTCGACGCTCGTGTTTCGGCCGCAGGACCTCCGAGAGGCTTCGAAAAGACGTCATCTGAAAGGTGGATTCACAACGATCGAGTGTGTCAAACGTCAGCCCACTAGTTCAAACTTAAGGGTTCAAAAGTTCTGCCGAAATCACATAGGTCGTCATGTTACAATTTAGTCAATATAGGCCTACTACTGGAGCGAAACGGAATGCTTCGACGGTCGTGTTTCGGCCGCACGACCTCCGAGAGGCTTGGAAGAGACCTCATCTGAAAGGTGGATTCAAAACGATCGAGTGTGTCGAATGTCAGTCTACTAGCTCAAACTTAAAGGTTCAAAAGTTCTGCCTAAATCACATAAGTCGTCATGTTACAATTTCGTCAATAAAGGCCTCCTCCTGGAGCGAAACGGAATGCTTCGACGCTCGTGTTTCGGCCGCATGACCTCCGAGAAGCTTGGAAAAGACGTCATCTGAAAGGTGGATTCAAAACGATCGAGTGTCTCGAAGGTCAGCCTACTAGTTCAAACTTAAGGGTTCTAAAGTTCTGCCGAAATCACATAGGTCGACATGTTACAATTTAGTCAATAAAGGCCTACTACTGGAGCGAAACGGAATGCTTTGACAGTCGCCACTCGGCCCCACGAACTCCGAGAGGATTGCAAGAGACCTCAACTGAAAGGTGGATTCAAAACGATCGAGTGTGTCGAATGTCAATCTACAAGCTCAAACTTAAGGGTTCAAAAGTTCTGCCGAAATCACATAGGTCGTCATGTTACAATTTAGTCAATATAGGCCTAGTACTGGAGCGAAACGGAATGCTTCGACGCTCGTGTTTCGGCCGCACGACCTCCGAGAGGCTGGGAAGAGACCTCATCTGAAAGGTGGATTCACAACGATCGAGTGTGTCAAACGTCAGCCCACTAGTTCAAACTTAAGGGTTCAAAAGTTCTGCCGAAATCACATAGGTCGACATGTTACAATTTAGTCAATAAAGGCCTACTACTGGAGCGAAACTGAATGCTTTGACAGTCGCCGCTCGGCCGCACGAACTCCGAGAGGATTGCAAGAGACCTCATCTGAAAGGTGGATTCAAAACGATCGAGTGTGTCGAACGTCAGCCCACAATCTCAAACTTAAGGGTTCAAAAGTTCTGCCGAAATCACATAGGTCGTCATGTTTCAATTTAGTCAATAAAGGCCAACTACTGGAGCGAAACGGAAGGCTTCGACGCTCGTGTTTGAGCCGCACGACCTCCGAGAGGCTTGGAAGAGACCTCATCTGAAAGGTGGATTCACAACGATCGAGTGTGTCGAACGTCAGCCCAGAAGCTCAAACTTAAGGGTTCAAAAGTTCTGCCGAAATCACATAGGTCGTCATGTTACAATTTAGTCAATAAAGGCCAACTACTGGAGCGAAACGGAATGGTTCGAAGCTCGTGTTTTGGCTGCACGAACTCCGAGAGGATTGGAAGAGACCTCATCTGAAAGGTGGATTCAAAACGATCGTGTGTGTCGAATGTCAGCCTACTAGCTAAAACTTAAGGGTTCTAAAGTTCTGCTGAAATCACATAGGTCGACATGTTACAATTTAGTCAATAAAGGCCTACTCCTGGAGCGAAACGGAATGCTTCGAAGCTCGTGTTTCGGCTGCACGACCTCTGAGAGGCTTGGAAGAGACCTCATCTGAAAGGTGGTTTCACAACGATCGAGTGTGTCGAACGTCAGCCCACAAGCTCAAACTTAAGGGTTCAAAAGTTCTGCCGAAATCACAAAGGTCATCATGTGACAATTTAGTCAATAAAGGCCTACTCCTGGAGCGAAACGGAATGCTTCGAAGCTCGTGTTTCGGCTGCACGACCTCCGAGAGGCTTGGAAGAGACCTCATCTGAAAGGTGGATTCACAACGATCGAGTGTGTCGAACGTCAGCCCACAATGTCAAACTTAAGGGTTCAAAAGTTCTGCCGAAATCACATAGGTCGTCATGTTACAATTTAGTCAAGAAAGGCCTACTATTGGAGCGAAACGGAATGCTCCGAAGCTCGTGTTTCGGCTGCACGAACTCCGAGAGGATTGGAAGAGACCTCATCTGAAAGGTGGATTCACAACGATCGAGTGTGTCAAACGTCAGCCGACTAGCTCAAACGTAAGGGTTCAAAAGTTCTGCCGAAATCACATAGGTCGTCATGTTTCAATTTAGTCAATAAAGGCCAACTACTGGAGCGAAACGGAATGCTACGACGCTCGTGTTTCAGCCGCACGACCTCCGAGAGGCTTGGAAGAGACCTCATCTGAAAGGTGGATTCACAACGATCGAGTGTGTCGAACGTCAGCCCACAAGCTCAAACTTAAGGGTTCAAAAAGTTCTGCCGAAATCACATAGGTCGTCATGTTACAATTTAGTCAATAAAGGACTAGTAATGGAGCGAAACGGAATGCTTCGACGCTCGTGTTTCGGTCGCACGATTTACGAGAGGCTTGGAAGAGACCTCATCTGAAAGGTGGATTCACAACGATCGAGTGTGTCGAACGTCAGCCCATAATCTCAAACTTAAGGGATCAAAAGTTCTGCCGAAATCACATAGGTCGTCATGTTACAATTTAGTCAATAAAGGCCTACTCCTGGAGCAAAACGGAATGCTTCGACGCTCGTGTTTCAGCCGCACGACCTCCGAGAGGATTGGAAGAGACCTCATTTGAAAGGTGGATTCAAAACGATCGAGTGCGTCGAAGTCAGCCCACGAGCTCAAACTTAAGGGTTCAAAAGTTCTGCCGAAATCACATAGGTCGTCATGTTACAATTTAGTCAATAAAGGCCTACTCCTGGAGCGAAACGGAATGCTTCGACGCTCGTGTTTCAGCCGCACGACCTCCGAGAGGCTTGGAAGAGACCTCTTCTGAAAGGTGGATTCAAAACGATCGAGTGTGTCGAAAGTCAGTCTATTAGCTCAAACTTAAAGGTTCAAAAGTTCTGCCGAAATCACATAGGTCGTCATGTTACAATTTAGTCAATAAAGGCCTCCTACTGGAGGGAAACGGAATGCTTCGACGCTCGTTTTTTCGGCCGCAGGACCTCCGAGAGGCTTGGAAAAGACGTCATCTGAAAGGTGGATTCAAAACGATCGAGTGTGTCGAATGTCAGCCTTCAAGCTCAAACTTAAGGGTTCAAAGGTTCTGCCGAAATCACATAGGTCGTCATGTTACAATTTAGTCAATATAGGCCTACTACTGGAGCGAAACGGAATGCTTCGACGCTCGTGTTTCGGCCGCACGACCTCCGAGAGGCTTGGAAGAGACCTCATCTGAAAGGTGGATTCACAACGATCGAGTGTGTCAAACGTCAGCCCACTAGTTCAAACTTAAGGGTTCAAAAGTTCTGCCGAAATCACATAGGTCGTCATGTTACAATTTAGTCAATAAAGGCCAACTACTGGAGCGAAACGGAATGCTTCGACGCTCGTGTTTCGGCCGCACGACCTCCGAGAAGCTTGGAAAAGACGTCATCTGAAAGGTGGATTCAAAACGATCGAGTGTGTCGAATGTCAGTCTCCTAGCTCAAACTTAAAGGTTCAAAAGTTCTGCCGAAATCACAAAGGTCATCATGTGACAATTTAGTCAATAAAGGCCTACTCCTGGAGCGAAACGGAATGCTTCGACGCTCGTGTTTCGGCCGCATGACCTCCGAGAAGCTTGGAAAAGACGTCATCTGAAAGGTGGATTCAAAACGATCGAGTGTCTCGAAGGTCAGCCTACTAGCTCAAACTTAAGGGTTCTAAAGTTCTGCCGAAATCACATAGGTCGACATGTTACAATTTAGTCAATAAAGGCCTACTACTGGAGCGAAACGGAATGCTTTGACAGTCGCCACTCGGCCGCACGAACTCCGAGAGGATTGCAAGAGACCTCAACTGAAAGGTGGATTCAAAACGATCGAGTGTGTCGAATGTCAATCTACAAGCTCAAACTTAAGGGTTCAAAAGTTCTGCCGAAATCACATAGGTCGTCATGTTACAATTTTGTCAATATAGGCCTAGTACTGGAGCGAAAGGGAATGCTTCGACGCTCGTGTTTCGGCCGCACGACCTCCGAGAGGCTGGGAAGAGACCTCATCTGAAAGGTGGATTCACAACGATCGAGTGTGTCAAACGTCAGCCCACTAGTTCAAACTTAAGGGTTCAAAAGTTCTGCCGAAATCACATAGGTCGACATGTTACAATTTAGTCAATAAAGGCCTACTACTGGAGCGAAACTGAATGCTTTGACAGTCGCCGCTCGGCCGCACGAACTCCGAGAGGATTGCAAGAGACCTCATCTGAAAGGTGGATTCAAAACGATCGAGTGTGTCGAATGTCAGTCTACAAGCTCAAACTTAAAGGTTCAAAAGTTCTGCCGAAATCATAAAGGTCATCATGTGACAATTTAGTCAATAAAGGCCTACTCCTGGAGCGAAACGGAATGCTTCGAAGCTCGTGTTTCGGCTGCACGACCTCCGAGAGGCTTGGAAGAGACCTCATCTGAAAGGTGGATTCACAACGATCGAGTGTGTCGAACGTCAGCCCACAATCTCAAACTTAAGGGTTCAAAAGTTCTGCCGAAATCACATAGGTCGTCATGTTTCAATTTAGTCAATAAAGGCCAACTACTGGAGCAAAACGGAAGGCTTCGACGCTCGTGTTTGAGCCGCACGACCTCCGAGAGGCTTGGAAGAGACCTCATCTGAAAGGTGGATTCACAACGATCGAGTGTGTCGAACGTCAGCCCACAAGCTCAAACTTAAGGGTTCAAAAGTTCTGCCGAAATCACATAGGTCGTCATGTTACAATTTAGTCAATAAAGGCCAACTACTGGAGCGAAACGGAATTGTTCGAAGCTCGTGTTTTGGCTGCACGAACTCCGAGAGGATTGGAAGAGACCTCATCTGAAAGGTGGATTCAAAACGATCGTGTGTGTCGAATGTCAGCCTACTAGCTAAAACTTAAGGGTTCTAAAGTTCTGCTGAAATCACATAGGTCGACATGTTACAATTTAGTCAATAAAGGCCTACTCCTGGAGCGAAACGGAATGCTTCGAAGCTCGTGTTTCGGCTGCACGACCTCTGAGAGGCTTGGAAGACACCTCATCTGAAAGGTGGTTTCACAACGATCGAGTGTGTCGAACGTCAGCCCACAAGCTCAAACTTAAGGGTTCAAAAGTTCTGCCGAAATCACAAAGGTCATCATGTGACAATTTAGTCAATAAAGGCCTACTCCTGGAGCGAAACGGAATGCTTCGAAGCTCGTGTTTCGGCTGCACGACCTCCGAGAGGCTTGGAAGAGACCTCATCTGAAAGGTGGATTCACAACGATCGAGTGTGTCGAACGTCAGCCCACAATGTCAAACTTAAGGGTTCAAAAGTTCTGCCGAAATCACATAGGTCGTCATGTTACAATTTAGTCAAGAAAGGCCTACTATTGGAGCGAAACGGAATGCTTCGAAGCTCGTGTTTCGGCTGCACGAACTCCGAGAGGATTGGAAGAGACCTCATCTGAAAGGTGGATTCACAACGATCGAGTGTGTCAAACGTCAGCCGACTAGCTCAAACGTAAGGGTTCAAAAGTTCTGCCGAAATCACATAGGTCGTCATGTTTCAATTTAGTCAATAAAGGCCAACTACTGGAGCGAAACGGAATGCTTCGACGCTCGTGTTTCAGCCGCACGACCTCCGAGAGGATTGGAAGAGACCTCATTTGAAAGGTGGATTCAAAACGATCGAGTGCGTCGAAGTCAGCCCACGAGCTCAAACTTAAGGGTTCAAAAGTTCTGCCGAAATCACATAGGTCGTCATGTTACAATTTAGTCAATAAAGGCCTACTCCTGGAGCGAAACGGAATGCTTCGACGCTCGTGTTTCAGCCGCACGACCTCCGAGAGGCTTGGAAGAGACCTCATCTGAAAGGTGGATTCAAAACGATCGAGTGTGTCGAAAGTCAGTCTATTAGCTCAAACTTAAAGGTTCAAAAGTTCTGCCGAAATCACATAGGTCGTCATGTTACAATTTAGTCAATAAAGGCCTCCTACTGGAGGGAAACGGAATGCTTCGACGCTCGTGTTTCGGCCGCAGGACCTCCGAGAGGCTTGGAAAAGACGTCATCTGAAAGGTGGATTCAAAACGATCGAGTGTGTCGAATGTCAGCCTTCAAGCTCAAACTTAAGGGTTCAAAGGTTCTGCCGAAATCACATAGGTCGTCATGTTACAATTTAGTCAATATAGGCCTACTACTGGAGCGAAACGGAATGCTTCGACGCTCGTGTTTCGGCCGCACGACCTCCGAGAGGCTTGGAAGAGACCTCATCTGAAAGGTGGATTAACAACGATCGAGTGTGTCAAACGTCAGCCCACTAGTTCAAACTTAAGGGTTCAAAAGTTCTGCCGAAATCACATAGGTCGTCATGTTACAATTTAGTCAATAAAGGCCAACTACTGGAGCGAAACGGAATGCTTCGACGCTCGTGTTTCGGCCGCACGACCTCCGAGAAGCTTGGAAAAGACGTCATCTGAAAGGTGGATTCAAAACGATCGAGTGTGTCGAATGTCAGTCTCCTAGCTCAAACTTAAAGGTTCAAAAGTTCTGCCGAAATCACAAAGGTCATCATGTGACAATTTAGTCAATAAAGGCCTACTCCTGGAGCGAAACGGAATGCTTCGACGCTCGTGTTTCAGCCGCACGACCTCCGAGAGGATTGGAAGAGACCTCATTTGAAAGGTGGATTCAAAACGATCGAGTGCGTCGAAGTCAGGCCACGAGCTCAAACTTAAGGGTTCAAAAGTTCTGCCGAAATCACAAAGGTCATCATGTGACAATTTAGTCAATAAAGGCCTACTCCTGGAGCGAAACGGAATGCTTCGACGCTCGTGTTTTTGGCCGCACGACCTCCGAGAGGCTTGGAAGAGACCTCATCTGAAAGGTGGATTCAAAACGATCGAGTGTGTCGAAAGTCAGTCTATTAGCTCAAACTTAAAGGTTCAAAAGTTCTGCCGAAATCACATAGGTCGTCATGTTACAATTTAGTCAAGAAAGGCCTACTATTGGAGCGAAACCGAATGCTTCGAAGCTCGTGTTTCGGCTGCACGAACTCCGAGAGGATTGGAAGAGACCTCATCTGGAAGGTGGATTCACAACGATCGAGTGTTTCAAACGTCAGCCCACTAGCTCAAACTTAAGGGTTCAAAAGTTCTGCCGAAATCACATAGGTCGTCATGTTTCAATTTAGTCAATAAAGGCCAACTACTGGAGCGAAACGGAATGCTACGACGCTCGTGTTTCAGCCGCACGACCTCCGAGAGGCTTGGAAGAGACCTCATCTGAAAGGTGGATTCACAACGATCGAGTGTGTCGAACGTCAGCCCACAAGCTCAAACTTAAGGGTTCAAAAGTTCTGCCGAAATCACATAGGTCGTCATGTTACAATTTAGTCAATAAAGGACTAGTAATGGAGCGAAACGGAATGCTTCGACGCTCGTGTTTCGGTCGCACGACTTACGAGAGGCTTGGAAGAGACCTCATCTGAAAGGTGGATTCACAGCGATCGAGTGTGTCGAACGTCAGCCCACAATCTCAAACTTAAGGGTTCAAAAGTTCTGCCGAAATCATATCGGTCGTCATGTTACAATTTAGTCAATAAAGGCCTACGACTGGAGCGAAACGGAATGCTTCGACGCTTGTGTTTCGGCCGCACGACCTCCGAGAGGCTTGGAAGAGACCTCATCTGAAAGTTGGATTCACAACGATCGAGTGTGTCGAACGTCAGCCCATAATCTCAAACTTAAGGGATCAAAAGTTCTGCCGAAATCACATAGGTCGTCATGTTACAATTTAGTCAAGAAAGGCCAACTACTGGAGCGAAACGGAATGCTTCGAAGCTCGTGTTTCGGCTGCACGAACTCCGAGAGGATTGGAAGAGACCTCATCTGAAAGGTGGATTCACAACGATCAAGTGTGTCGAACGTCAGCCCACTAGCTCAAACTTAAGGGTTCAAAAGTTCTGCCGAAATCACATAGGTCGTCATGTTTCAATTTAGTCAATAAAGGCCTACTACTGGAGCGAAACGGAATGCTTCGATGCTCGTGTTTCAGCCGCACGACCTCCGAGAGGCTTGGAAGAGACCTCATCTGAAAGGTGGATTCACAACGATCGAGTGTGTCAAACGTCAGCCCACTAGCTCAAACTTAAGGGTTCAAAAGTTCTGCCGAAATCACATAGGTCGTCATGTTACAATTTAGTCAATAAAGGCCTACTCCTGGAGCGAAACGGAATGCTTCGACGCTCGTGTTTCAGCCGCACGACCTCCGAGAGGATTGGAAGAGACCTCATTTGAAAGGTGGATTCAAAACGATCGAGTGTGTCGAACATCAGCCCACAAGCTCAAACTTAAGGGATCAAAAGTTCTGCCGAAATCACATAGGTCGTCATGTTTCAATTTCGTCAATAAAGGCCTACTACTGGAGCGAAACGGAATGATTCGACGCTCGTGTTTCGGCCACACGACCTCCGAGAAGCTTGGAAAAGACGTCATGTGAAAGGTGGATTCAAAACGATCGAGTGTCTCGAAGGTCAGCCTACTAGCTCAAACTTAAGGGTTCTAAAGTTCTGCCGAAATCACATAGGTCATCATGTGACAATTTAGTCAATAAAGGCCTACTACTGGAGCGAAACTGAATGCTTTGACAGTCGCCGCTCGGCCGCACGAACTCCGAGAGGATTGCAAGAGACCTCATCTGAAAGGTGGATTCAAAACGATCGAGTGTGTCGAATGTCAGTCTCCTAGCTCAAACTTAAAGGTTCAAAAGTTCTGCCGAAATCACAAAGGTCATCATGTGACAATTTAGTCAATAAAGGCCTACTCCTGGAGCGAAACGGAATGCTTCATCGCTCGTGTTTCAGCCGCACGACCTCCGAGAGGATTGGAAGAGACCTCATTTGAAAGGTGGATTCAAAACGATCGAGTGCGTCGAAGTCAGCCCACGAGCTCAAACTTAAGGGTTCAAAAGTTCTGCCGAAATCACATAGGTCGTCATGTTAAAAATTAGTCAATGTAGGCCTACTACTGGAGCGAAATGGAATGCTTCGACGCTCGTGTTTTCGGCCGCACGACCTCCGAGAGGCTTGGAAGAGACCTCATCTGAAAGGTGGATTCAAAACGATCGAGTGTGTCGAAAGTCAGTCTATTAGCTCAAACTTAAAGGTTCAAAAGTTCTGCCGAAATCACATAGGTCGTCATGTTACAATTTAGTCAATAAAGGCCTCCTACTGGAGGGAAACGGAATGCTTCGACGCTCGTGTTTCGGCCGCAGGACCTCCGAGAGGCTTGGAAAAGACGTCATCTGAAAGGTGGATTCAAAACGATCGAGTGTGTCGAATGTCAGCCTTCAAGCTCAAACTTAAGGGTTCAAAAGTTCTACCGAAATCACATAGGTCGTCATGTTACAATTTAGTCAATATAGGCCTACTACTGGAGCGAAACGGAATGCTTCGACGCTCGTGTTTCGGCCGCACGACCTCCGAGAGGCTTGGAAGAGACCTCATCTGAAAGGTGGATTCAAAACGATCGAGTGTGTCGAATGTCAGCCTACTAGTTCAAACTTAAGGGTTCTAAAGTTCTGCCGAAATCACATAGGTCGACATGTTACAATTTAGTCAATAAAGGCCTACGACTGGAGCGAAACTGAATGCTTTGACAGTCGCCGCTCGGCCGCACGAACTCCGAGAGGATTGCAAGAGACCTCATCTGAAAGGTGGATTCAAAACGATCGACTGTGTCGAAAGTCAGTCTATTAGCTCAAACTTAAAGGTTCAAAAGTTCTGCCGAAATCACATAGGTCGTCATGTTACAATTTAGTCAATAAAGGCCTCCTACTGGAGCGATACGGAATGCTTCGACGCTCGTATTTCAGCCGCACGACCTCCGAGAGGCTTGGAAGAGACCTCATCTGAAAGCTGGATTCAAAACGATCGAGTGTGTCGAATGTCAGTCTACTAGCTCAAACTTAAAGGTTCAAAAGTTCTGCCGAAATCACAAAGGTCATCATGTGACAATTTAGTCAATAAAGGCCTACTCCTGGAGCGAAACGGAATGCTTCGACGCTCGTGTTTCAGCCGCACGACCTCCGAGAGGATTGGAAGAGACCTCATTTGAAAGGTGGATTCAAAACGATCGAGTGCGTCGAAGTCAGCCCACGAGCTCAAACTTAAGGGTTCAAAAGTTCTGCCGAAATCACAAAGGTCATCATGTTACAATTTAGTCAATAAAGGCCTACTACTGGAGCGAAACTGAATGCTTTGACAGTCGCCGCTCGGCCACACGAACTCCGAGAGGATTGCAAGAGACCTCATCTGAAAGGTGGATTCAAAACGATCGAGTGTGTCGAATGTCAGTCTCCTAGCTCAAACTTAAAGGTTCAAAAGTTCTGCCGAAATCACAAAGGTCATCATGTGACAATTTAGTCAATAAAGGCCTACTCCTGGAGCGAAACGGAATGCTTCGACGCTCGTGTTTCAGCCGCACGACCTCCGAGAGGATTGGAAGAGACCTCATTTGAAAGGTGGATTCAAAACGATCGAGTGCGTCGAAGTCAGCCCACGAGCTCAAACTTAAGGGTTCAAAAGTTCTGCCGAAATCACATAGGTCGTCATGTTAAAAATTAGTCAATGTAGGCCTACTACTGGAGCGAAATGGAATGCTTCGACGCTCGTGTTTTCGGCCGCACGACCTCCGAAAGGCTTGGAAGAGACCTCATCTGAAAGGTGGATTCAAAACGATCGAGTGTGTCGAAAGTCAGTCTATTAGCTCAAACTTAAAGGTTCAAAAGTTCTGCCGAAATCACATAGGTCGTCATGTTACAATTTAGTCAATATAGGCCTACTACTGGAGCGAAACGGAATGCTTCGACGCTCGTGTTTCGGCCGCACGACCTCCGAGAGGCTTGGAAGAGACCTCATCTGAAAGGTGGATTCAAAACGATCGAGTGTGTCGAATGTCAGCCTACTAGTTCAAACTTAAGGGTTCTAAAGTTCTGCCGAAATCACATAGGTCGACATGTTACAATTTAGTCAATAAAGGCCTACGACGGGAGCGAAACTGAATGCTTTGACAGTCGCCGCTCGGCCGCACGAACTCCGAGAGGATTGCAAGAGACCTCATCTGAAAGGTGGATTCAAAACGATCGAGTGTGTCGAATGTCAGTCTACAAGCTCAAACTTAAAGGTTCAAAAGTTCTGCCGAAATCACAAAGGTCATCATGTGACAATTTAGTCAATAAAGGCCTACTCCTGGAGCGAAACGGAATGCTTCGAAGCTCGTGTTTCGGCTGCACGACCTCCGAGAGGCTTGGAAGAGACCTCATCTGAAAGGTGGATTCACAACGATCGAGTGTGTCGAACGTCAGCCCACAATCTCAAACTTAAGGGTTCAAAAGTTCTGCCGAAATCACATAGGTCGTCATGTTTCAATTTAGTCAATAAAGGCCAACTACTGGAGCGAAACGGAAGGCTTCGAAGCTCGTGTTTGAGCCGCACGACCTCCGAGAGGCTTGGAAGAGACCTCATCTGAAAGGTGGATTCACAACGATCGAGTGTGTCGAACGTCAGCCCACAAGCTCAAACTTAAGGGTTCAAAAGTTTTGCCGAAATCACATAGGTCGTCATGTTACAATTTAGTCAATAAAGGCCAATTACTGGAGCGAAACGGAATGGTTCGAAGCTCGTGTTTTGGCTGCACGAACTCCGAGAGGATTGGAAGACACATCATCTGAAAGGTGGATTCACAACGATCGAGTGTGTCGAACGTCAGCCCACTAGCTCAAACTTAAGGGATCAAACGTTCTGCCGAAATCACATAGGTCGTCATGTTACAATTTAGTCAATATAGGCCTACTACTGGAGCGAAACGGAATGCTTCGACGCTCGTGTTTCGGCCGCACGACCTCCGAGAGGCTTGGAAGAGACCTCATCTGAAAGGTGGATTCACAACGATCGAGTGTGTCAAATGTCAGCCCACTAGTTCAAAATTAAGGGTTCAAACGTTCTTCCGAAATCACATAGGTCGTCATGTTTCAATTTAGTCAATAAAGGCCTACTACTGGAGCGAAACGGAATGCTTCGACGCTCGTGTTTCAGCCGCACGACCTCCGAGAGGCTTGGAAGAGACCTCATCTGAAAGGTGGATTCAAAACGATCGAGTGTGTCGAATGTCAGCCTACTAGCTCAAACTTAAGGGTTCTAAAGTTCTGCCGAAATCACATAGGTCGACATGTTACAATTTAGTCAATATAGGCCTACTACTGGAGCGAAACGGAATGCTTCGACGCTCGTGTTTCGGCCGCACGACCTCCGAGAGGCTTGGAAGAGACCTCATCTGAAAGGTGGATTCACAACGATCGAGTGTGTCAAACGTCAGCCCACTAGTTCAAAATTAAGGGTTCAAACGTTCTTCCGAAATCACATAGGTCGTCATGTTTCAATTTAGTCAATAAAGGCCTACTACTGGAGCGAAACGGAATGCTTCGACGCTCGTGTTTCAGCCGCACGACCTCCGAGAGGCTTGGAAGAGACCTCATCTGAAAGGTGGATTCAAAACGATCGAGTGTGTCGAATGTCAGCCTACTAGCTCAAACTTAAGGGTTCTAAAGTTCTGCCGAAATCACATAGGTCGACATGTTACAATTTAGTCAATAAAGGCCTACGACTGGAGCGAAACTGAATGCTTTGACAGTCGCCGCTCGGCCGCACGAACTCCGAGAGGATTGCAAGAGACCTCATCTGAAAGGTGGATTCAAAACGATCGAGTGTGTCGAATGTCAGTCTACTAGCTCAAACTTAAAGGTTCAAAAGTTCTGCCGAAATCACAAAGTTCATCATGTGACAATTTAGTCAATAAAGGCCTACTCCTGGAGCGAAACGGAATGCTTCGAAGCTCGTGTTTCGGCTGCACGACCTCCGAGAGGCTTGGAAGAGACCTCATCTGAAAGGTGGATTCACAACGATCGAGTGTGTCAAACGTCAGCCCACTAGCTCAAACTTAAGGGTTCAAAAGTTCTGCCGAAATCACATAGGTCGTCATGTTTCAATTTAGTCAATAAAGGCCAACTACTGGAGCGAAACGGAATGCTTCGACGCTCGTGTTTCAGCCGCACGACCTCCGAGAGGCTTGGAAGAGACCTCATCTGAAAGGTGGTTTCACAACGATCGAGTGTGTCGAACGTCAGCCCACAAGCTCAAACTTAAGGGTTCAAAAGTTCTGCCGAAATCACATAGGTCGTCATGTTACAATTTAGTCAATAAAGGACTAGTACTGGAGCGAAACGGAATGCTTCGACGCTCGTGTTTCGGTCGCACGACTTACGAGAGGCTTGGAAGAGACCTCATCTGAAAGGTGGATTCACAACGATCGAGTGTGTCGAACGTCAGCCCACAATCTCAAACTTAAGGGTTCAAAAGTTCTGCCGAAATCATATCGGTCGTCATGTTACAATTTAGTCAATAAAGGCCTACGACTGGAGCGAAACGGAATGCTTCGACGCTTGTGTTTCGGCCGCACGACCTCAGAGAGGCTTGGAAGAGACCTCATCTGAAAGGTGGATTCACAACGATCGAGTGTGTCGAATGTCAGCCCACAATCTCAAACTTAAGGGTTCAAAGGTTCTGCCGAAATCACATAGGTCGTCATGTTACAATTTAGTCATGAAAGGCCTACTATTGGAGCGAAACCGAATGCTTCGAAGCTCGTGTTTCGGCTGCACGAACTCCGAGAGGATTGGAAGAGACCTCATCTGAAAGGTGGATTCACAACGATCGAGTGTGTCGAACGTCAGCCCACAATCTCAAACTTAAGGGTTCAAAAGTTCTGCCGAAATCATATCGGTCGTCATGTTACAATTTAGTCAATAAAGGCCTACGACTGGAGCGAAACGGAATGCTTCGACGCTTGTGTTTCGGCCGCACGACCTCCGAGAGGCTTGGAAGAGACCTCATCTGAAAGGTGGATTCACAACGATCGAGTGTGTCGAACGTCAGCCCATAATCTCAAACTTAAGGGATCGAAAGTTCTGCCGAAATCACATAGGTCGTCATGTTACAATTTAGTCAAGAAAGGCCAACTACTGGAGCGAAACGGAATGCTTCGAAGCTCGTGTTTCGGCTGCACGAACTCCGAGAGGATTGGAAGAGACCTCATCTGAAAGGTGGATTCACAACGATCGAGTGTGTCGAACGTCAGCCCACTAGCTCAAACTTAAGGGTTCCAAAGTTCTGCCGAAATCACAAAAGTCGTCATGTTTCAATTTAGTCAATAAAGGCCTACTACTGGAGCGAAAGGGAATGCTTCGATGCTCGTGTTTCAGCCGCACGACCTCCGAGAGGCTTGGAAGAGACCTCATCTGAAAGGTGGATTCACAACGATCGAGTGTGTCGAACGTCAGCCCACTAGTTGAAACTTAAGGGTTCAAAAGTTCTGCCGAAATCACATAGGTCGACATGTTACAATTTAGTCAATAAAGGCCTACGACTGGAGCGAAACTGAATGCTTTGACAGTCGCCGCTCGGCCGCACGAACTCCGAGAGGATTGCAAGAGACCTCATCTGAAAGGTGGATTCACAACGATCGAGTGTGTCAAACGTCAGCCCACTAGCTCAAACTTAAGGGTTCAAAAGTTCTGCCGAAATCACATAGGTCGTCATGTTTTAATTTAGTCAATAAAGGCCAACTACTGGAGCGAAACGGAATGCTTCGACGCTCGTGTTTCAGCCGCACGACCTCCGAGAGGCTTGGAAGAGACCTCATCTGAAAGGTGGTTTCACAACGATCGAGTGTGTCGAACGTCAGCCCACAAGCTCAAACTTAAGGGTTCAAAAGTTCTGCCGAAATCACATAGGTCGTCATGTTACAATTTAGTCAATAAAGGACTAGTACTGGAGCGAAACGGAATGCTTCGACGCTCGTGTTTCGGTCGCACGACTTACGAGAGGCTTGGAAGAGACCTCATCTGAAAGGTGGATTCACAACGATCGAGTGTGTCGAACGTCAGCCCACAATCTCAAACTTAAGGGTTCAAAAGTTCTGCCGAAATCATATCGGTCGTCATGTTACAATTTAGTCAATAAAGGCCTACGACTGGAGCGAAACGGAATGCTTCGACGCTTGTGTTTCGGCCGCACGACCTCAGAGAGGCTTGGAAGAGACCTCATCTGAAAGGTGGATTCACAACGATCGAGTGTGTCGAATGTCAGCCGACAATCTCAAACTTAAGGGTTCAAAGGTTCTGCCGAAATCACATAGGTCGTCATGTTACAATTTAGTCATGAAAGGCCTACTATTGGAGCGAAACCGAATGCTTCGAAGCTCGTGTTTCGGCTGCACGAACTCCGAGAGGATTGGAAGAGACCTCATCTGAAAGGTGGATTCACAACGATCGAGTGTGTCGAACGTCAGCCCACAATCTCAAACTTAAGGGTTCAAAAGTTCTGCCGAAATCATATCGGTCGTCATGTTACAATTTAGTCAATAAAGGCCTACGACTGGAGCGAAACGGAATGCTTCGACGCTTGTGTTTCGGCCGCACGACCTCCGAGAGGCTTGGAAGAGACCTCATCTGAAAGGTGGATTCACAACGATCGAGTGTGTCGAACGTCAGCCCATAATCTCAAACTTAAGGGATCGAAAGTTCTGCCGAAATCACATAGGTCGTCATGTTACAATTTAGTCAAGAAAGGCCAACTACTGGAGCGAAACGGAATGCTTCGAAGCTCGTGTTTCGGCTGCACGAACTCCGAGAGGATTGGAAGAGACCTCATCTGAAAGGTGGATTCACAACGATCGAGTGTGTCGAACGTCAGCCCACTAGCTCAAACTTAAGGGTTCCAAAGTTCTGCCGAAATCACAAAAGTCGTCATGTTTCAATTTAGTCAATAAAGGCCTACTACTGGAGCGAAAGGGAATGCTTCGATGCTCGTGTTTCAGCCGCACGACCTCCGAGAGGCTTGGAAGAGACCTCATCTGAAAGGTGGATTCACAACGATCGAGTGTGTCGAACGTCAGCCCACAATCTCAAACTTAAGGGTTCAAAAGTTCTGCCGAAATCATATCGGACGTCATGTTACAATTTAGTCAATAAAGGCCTACGACTGGAGCGAAACGGAATGCTTCGACGCTTGTGTTTTGGCCGCACGACCTCC
>NW_026904396.1:0-29946 GCF_024500275.1 Phycodurus eques | reverse complement strand
AAGATTTGAAACAAAACTATCGGTGGGAATCCAGCTTTCAGGGGAGGCCTCCCCCGAGTCTCTGGACGGCTGTGGGGCCGAACGGCGAGCGTCAAAGCACTCAGTTTCTCTCCAGTAGTAGGCCTTTATTGACTAAATTGTAACATGACGACCTATGTGAATTTGGCAGGACGTTTTAGCGCCTACTTTTCAGCTACTGGGCTAAGATTTGAAACAAACGATCGGAGGGAATCCAGCTTTCAGGGGAGGCCTCCTTGCAAGCCTCTCGGAGGTCGTGGGGCCGAACGGCGACCGTCAAAGCACTCGGTTCGCTCCATTACCATGACGACCGATTTGACTTCGGCACGACTTTAGGTCGCTTAGTTTCAGTTTAGCGGGCTAGGAATTCACACAGACAAGCCTTGGGAATCCAGCTTTCAAGGGAGGCCTCTTCCAAGCCTCTCGGAGCTCGTGGGGCCGAACTGCGAGCGTCAAAGCACTCGGTTTTGCTCCAATAATAGGCCTTTATTGACTAAATTGTAACATGACGACCTATGTGACTTTGGCAGGACTTTATAGCGCTTACTTTGAGCTAGTGGGCTAAGATTGAAACAAACGATCGGTGGGAATCCAGCTTTTCAGGGGAGGCCTCCCCGAGTCTCTGGACGGCTGTGGGGCCGAAGCGGCGAGCGTTAAAAGCACTCGGTTTCGCTCCAGTAGTAGGTCCTTTCTTGACTAAATTGTAACATGACGACCTATGTGACTTTGGCAGGACGTTTTCGCGCTTACTTTTTAGTTAGCGGGCTAAGATTTGAAATAAAAGATCGGTGGGAATCCAGCTTTCAGGGGAAGGCCTCCCCCGAGTCTCTGGACGGCTGTGGGGCCGAACGGCGAGCGTCAAAGCACTCAGGTTTCGCTCCAGTAGTAGGCCTTTATGACTAAAATTGTAACATGACGACCTATGTGATTTGGCAGGACTTTTTAGCGCCTACTTTGCAGCTAGCTGGGCTAAGATTAGAAACAACACGATCGGTGGGAATCCAGCTTTCAGGGGAGGCATCTTTCAGAGTCCTCTCGGACGGCCTGTGGGCCCGAAGGGCGAGCAGTCAAAGCACTCGGTTTTCTCTCCAGTAGTAGGCCTTTATTGACGTAAATTGTAACATGACGACCTATGTGGATTTTGGCAGGACTTTTTAGCGCTTACTTTTCAGCCTACTGTGCGCTAAGAGTTGAAACAAACGATCGGTGGGAATCCAGCTTTCAGGGGAGGCCTCTTCCAAGCCTTCTCAGGAGGTCGTGGGTCCCGAACGGCGAGCGTCAAAGCACTCGGTTTTCCCTCCAGTAGTAGGCCTTTATTGACTAAATTGTAACATGACAACTATGTGACTTTGGCAGGACCTTTTTAGCGCCTACTTTTTGAGCTAGCTGCGGCTAAGATTTGAAACAAACTATCGGTGGGAATCCAGCTTTCAGGGGAGGCCTCCCCCGAGTCTCTTGACGGCTGTGGGGCCGAACGGCGAGCGTCAAAGCAACTCGGTTTCGCTCCAGTAAGTAGGCCTTTATTGACTAAAATTGTAACATGACGACCTATGTGACTTTGGCAGGACTTTTTAGCGCTTACTTTTGAGCTAGTGGGCTAAGATTTGAAACAAAACGATTCGGTGGGAATCCAGCTTTCAGGGGAGGCCTCTCCCCGAGTCTCTGGACGGCTGTGGGGCCGAACGGCGAGCGTCAAAGCACTCGGTTTCTCTCCAGTAGTAGGCCTTTATTGACTAAATTGTAACATGAAGACCTATGTGACTTTGCAAGACTTTTTAGCGCCTACTTTTAGCTACTGGGCTAAGATTTGAAACAAACGATCGGTGGGAATCCAGCTTCAGGGAGGCCTCTTCCAAGCCTCTCGGAGGTCGTGGGTCCGAACGGCGAGCGTCAAAGCAATCGGTTTCACTCCAGTAGTAGGCCTTTATTGACTAAATTGTAACATGACACTTATGTGACTTTGGCAGGACTTTTTAGCGCTTACTTTTGAGCTAGTGGGCTAAGATTTGAAACAAACTATCGGTGGGAATCACAGCTTTCAGGGGAGGCCTCCCCCGAGTCTCTGGACGGCTGTGGGGCCAAGCGGCGAGCGTTAAAGCACTCGGTTTCGCTCCAGTAGTAGGTCTTTCTTGACTAAATTGTAACATGACGACCTATGTGACTTTGGCAGGACTTTTTAGCGCTTACTTTTGAATTAGTGGGCTAAGATTTGAAATAAAAGATCGGTGGGAATCCAGCTTTCAGGGGAGGCCTCTTCCAGAGCTCTCGGAGGTCGTGGGCCGAAGCGGCGAGCGTCTAAGCACTCGGTTTCGGCTCCAGTAGGAGGCCTTTATTGACTAAATTGTAACATGACGACCTATGTGAATTTGTCAGGACTTTTTAGCGCCTACTTTTAGCTACTGGGCTAAGATTTGAAACAAACGATCGGTGGGAATCCAGCTTTCAGGGGAGGCCTCTTCCAAGCCTTCTCAGAGGTCGTGCGGCCGAACGGCGAGCGTCCAGCAATCGGTTTCACTCCAGTAGTAGGCCTTTATTGACTAAATTGTAACATGACAACCTATGTGACTTTGGCAGGACTTTTTAGCGCTTACTTTTGAGCTAGTGGGCTAAGATTTGAAACAAACTATCGGTGGAATCCAGCTTTCAGGGGAGGCCTCCCCGAGTCTCTGGACGGCTGTGGGCCAAGCGGCGAGCGTTAAAGCACTCGGTTTCGCTCCAGTAGTAGGTCTTCTTGACTAAATTGTACATGACGACCTATGTGACTTTGGGCAGGACTTTTTAGCGCTTACTTTTGAATTGTGGGCTAAGAGTTGAAATAAAAGATCGGTTGGAATCCAGCTTTCAGGGGAGGCCTCCCCTGAGTCTCTGGACGGCTGTGGGGCCGAGCGGCGAGCGTTAAAGCACTCGGTTTCGGGTCCAGTAGGAGGCCTTTATTGACTAAATTGTAACATGACGACCTATGTGATTTGGCAGGACTTTTAGCGCCTACTTTTCAGCTACTGGGCTAAGATTAGAAACAAACGATCGGTGGGAATCCAGCTTTCAGGGGAGGCCATCTTTCAAGCCTCTCGGAGGCCGTGGGCCCGAAGGGCGAGCGTCACAGCACTCGGTTTCGCTCCAGTTGTAGGCCTTTATTGACTAAATTGTAACATGACAACCTATGTGACTTTTGCAGGACTTTTTAGCGCTTACTTTTGACCTAGTGCGCTAAGATTTGAAACAAACGATCGGTGGGAATCCAGCTTTCAGGGGAGGCCTCTTCCAAGCTTCTCAGAGGTCGTGGGCCCGAACGGCGAGCGTCAAAGCACTCTGTTTCGCTCCAGTAGTAGGCCTTTATTGACTAAATTGTAACATGACAACCCTATGTGAATTTGGCAGGACCTTTTAGCGCCTACTTTTGAGCTAGCGCGCTAAGATTTTAAACAAACGATCGGTGGGAATCCAGCTTTCAGGGGAGGCCTCCCCGAGTCTCTTGACGGCTGTGGGGCCGAACGGCGAGCGTCTAAAGCACTCGGTTTCTCTCAGTAGGAGGCCTTTATTGACTAAATTGTAACATGAACGACCTATTGATTTGGCAGGACTTTTTAGCGCCTACTTTTAGCTACTGGGCTAAGATTTGAAACAAACGATCGGTGGGAATCCAGCTTTCAGGGGAGGCCTCCCCGAGTCTCAGAAGGCTGTGGGCGGAACGGCGAGCGTCAAAGCACTCAGGTTTCGCTAGATTACCATGACGACCGATTTGACTTCGGCACGACTTTAGGTCGCTTAATTTCAGCCTAGCGGGCTAGGAATTCACACAGACAATCCTTGGGAATCCAGCTTTCAGGGAGCCCTCTTCCAAGCTTCTCGGAGGTCGTGGGGCCGAACGGCGAGCGTCATAGCACTCGAGTTTCTCTCCAGTAGTAGGCCTTTATTGACTAAATTGATAACATGACGAACCTATGTGCTTTGGCAGGACTTTTAACGCCTACCTTTGAGCTACTGGGCTAAGATTTTAAACAAACGATTGATGGGAATCCAGCTTTCAGGGGAGGCCTCCCCCGAGTCTCTGGACGGCTGTGGGGCCGAGCGGCGAGCGTTAAAGCACTCAGTTTCGGTCTAGTAGGAGGCCTTTATTGACTAAATTGTAACATGACGACCTATGTGAATTTGGCAGGACTTTTTAGCGCTTACTTTTTGAATTAGTGGGCTAAGATTTGAAATAAACGATCGGTGGGAATCCAGCTTTCAGGGGAGGCCTCTTCCAAGCCTCTCGGAGGTCGTGGGCCCGAATGGCGAGCGTCAAAGCACTCGGTTTCGCTCCAGTAGTAGGCCTTTATTGACTAAATTGTAACATGACGACCTATGTGACTTTGTCAAGACTTTTTAACGCCTACATTTGAGCTACTGGGCTAAGATTTTAAACAAACGATCGGTGGGAATCCAGCTTTCAGGGGAGGCCTCTTCCAAGCCTCTCGGAGCTCAGTGGGGCCGAACGGCGAGCGTCAAGCACTCGGTTTCGCTCCAGTAGTAGGCCTTTATTGACTAAATTGTAACATGACAACCTATGTGACTTTGCAGGACCTTTTAGCGCCTACTTTTGAGCTAGCTGGGCTAAGATTTGAAACAATACGATCGGTGGGAATGCAGCTTTCAGGGGAGGCCTCCCCCGAGTCTCAGGATGGCTGTGGGGCCGAACGGCGAGCGTTAAAAGCACTCAGTTTCGCTCGAGTACCATGACGACCGATTTGGACTTCGGCACGACTTTAGTCGCTTAATTTTCAGCCTAGCGGGCTAGGATTCACACAGACAAGCCTTGGGAATCCAGCTTTCAAGGGGAGGCCTCTTCCAAGCCTCTCAGAGCTCGTGGAGGCCGAACGGCGAGCGTCAAAGCACTCGGTTTCCGCTCCATTAGTAGGCCTTTATTGACTAAATTGTAACATGACGACCTATGTGACTTTGGCAGGACTTTATAGCGCTTACTTTTGAGCTAGTGGGCTAAGATTTGAAACAAACGATCGGTGGGAATCCAGCTTTCAGGGGAGGCCTCCCCTCAGCTCTCGGACGGCTGTGGGGCCGAAGCGGCGAGCGTTCAAAGCACTCGGGTTCGCTCCAGTAGTAGGCCTTTATTGACTAAATTGTAACATGACGACCTATGTGACTTTGCAGGACTTTTTAGCGCTTACTTTTGACTACTTGGGCTAAGATTTGAAACAAACGATCGGTGGAATCCAGCTTTCAGGGGAGGCCTCTTCCAAGCTTCTCGGAGGTCGTGGGGCCGAACGGCGAGCGTCAAAGCAATCTGTTTCGCTTCCCAGTAGTAGGCTTTATTGACTAAATTGTAACATGACAACCTATGTGACTTTGGCAGGACTTTTTAGCGCCTTACTTTTGAGCTAGCTGGGCTAAGATTTGAAACAAACTATCGGTGGGAATCCAGCTTTCAGGGGAGCCTCTTCCAAGCCTCTTGACGGCTGTGGGGCCGAACGGCGAGCGTCAAAGCACTCGGTTTTGCTCCAGTAATAGGCCTTTATTGACTAAATTGTAACATGACGACCTATGTGACTTTGGCAGGACTTTTTAGCGCTTACTTTTGAGCTAGTGGGCTAAGATTTGAAACAAACGATCGGTGGGAATCCAGCTTTCAGGGGAGGCCTCCCCCGAGTCTCAGGACGGCTGTGGGGCCGAACGGCGAGCGTCAAAGCACTCGGTTTTGCTCCAGTAATAGGCCTATATTGACTAAATTGTAACATGAAGACCTATGTGACTTTGGCAGGACTTTATAGCGCTTACTTTTGAGCTAGTGGCTAAGATTTGAAACAAACGATCGGTGGGAATCCAGCTTTCAGGGGAGGCCTCTTCCAAGCCTCTCGGAGGTCGTGGGTCCGAACGGCGAGCGTCAAAGCAATCGGTTTCTCTCCAGTCGTAGGCCTTTATTGACTAAATTGTAACATGACGACCTATTTGACTTCGGCACGGCTTTTAGGCGCTTACTTTTAAGCCTAGCGGGCTAGAATTCAACACAGACCATCTGGGAATCCAGCCTTTCAGGGGAGGCCTCTTCCAAGCTTCTCGGAGGTCGTGGGGCCCGAACGGCGAGCGTCTCAAGCACTCAGTTTCTCTCCAGTAGTAGGCCTTTATGACTAAATTGTACACATGACGACCTATGTGACTTTGTCAAGACTTTTTTAGCGCTACTTTTGAGCTACTGGGCTAAGATTTAAACAAACTAATCGGTGGGAATCCAGCTTTCAGGGGAGGCCTCCCCCTGAGTCTCTGTGACGGCTGTGGGGCCGAGCGGCGAGCGTTAAAGCACTCAGTTTTCGGTCTCAGTAGGAGGCTTTATTGACTAAATGTAACATGACGACCTATGTGAATTTGGCAAGACTTTTTAGCGGCCTACTTTTCAGCTACTGGGCTAAGATTTTGAAACAAACGATCAGTGGGAATCCAGCTTTCAGGGGAGGCCTCTTCCAAGCTTCTCAGAGGTCGTGGGCCCGAACGGCGAGCGTCAAAGCACTCGGTTTCGCTCCAGTAGTAGGCCTTTATTGACTAAATTGTAACATGACAACCTATGTGAGTTTGGCAGGACTTTTTAGCGCTTACTTTTGAGCTAGTGCGCTAAGATTTGAAACAAACGATCGGTGGGAATCCAGCTTTCAGGGGGAGTCCTCCCCCGAGTCTCTGGACGGCTGTGGGGCCGAGCGGCGAGCGTTAAAGCACTCGGTTTCGCTCCAGTAGGAGGCCTTTATTGACTAAATTGTAACATGACAACCTATGTGAGTTTGGCAGGACTTTTTAGCGCTTACTTTTGACCTAGTGCGCTAAGATTTGAAACAAACGATCGGTGGGAATCCAGCTTTCAGGGGAGTCCTCCCCCGAGTCTCTGGACGGCTGTGGGGCCGAGCGGCGAGCGTTAAAGCACTCGGTTTCACTCCAGTAGTAGGTCTTTCTTGACTAAATTGTAACATGACAACCTATGTGACTTTGTCAAGACTTTTTAGCGCCTACTTTTGAGTTCTGGGGCTAAGATTTGAAACAAACGATCGGTGGGAATCCAGCTTTCAGGGGAGGCCTCTCCAAGCTTCTCAGAGGTCGTGGGCCCGAACGGCGAGCGTCAAAGCACTCTGTTTCGCTCCAGTAGTAGGCCTTTATTGACTAAATTGTAACATGACAACCTATGTGACTTTGGCAGGACCTTTTTAGCGCCTACTTTTGAGCTAGTGCGCTAAGATTTGAAACAAACGATCGGTGGGAATCCATCTTTCACGGGAGGCCTCCCCCGAGTCTCTGGACAGCTGTGGGGCCGAACGGCGAGCGTCAAAGCACTCGGGTTTCTCTCCAGTAGTAGGCCTTTATTGACTAAATTGTAACGTCACGACCTATGTGACTTTGCAGGACTTTATTAGGCGCCTACTTTTGAGCTAGTGGGCTAAGATTTGAAACAACGATCGGTGGGAATCCAGCTTTCAGGGGAGGCCTCTTCCAAGCTTCTCAGAGGTCGTGGGGCCCGAACGGCGACCGTCAAAGCACTCGGTTCGCTCAGTAGTAGGCTTTATTGACTAATTGTAACATGAACCTATGTGACTTTCGGCACGGACCTTTTAGGCGCCTTACTTTCGAGCCTAGCGCGCTAGGAATTTAACACAGACAAGCGGTGGGAATCCAGCTTTCAAGGGGAGGCCTCTCCCGAGCCTCTCTGACGCTGTGGGGCCGAACGGCGAGCGTCAAAGCACTCGGTTTTGCTCCAGTAATAGGCCTTTATTGACTAAATTGTTAACATGACGAACCTATGTGACTTTGGCAGGACTTTATAGCGCTTACGTTTGAGCTAGTGGGCTAAGATTTGAAAAAAAACGATCGGTGGGAATCCAGCTTTCAGGGGAGGCCTCCCCCGAGTCTCAGGACGGCTGTGGGGCCGAACGGCGAGCGTCAAAGCACTCGGTTTCTGCTCCAGTAGTAGGCCTTTATTGAGCTAAATTGTAACATGACGACCTATGTGATTTTGGCAGGACTTTTATAGCGCCTACTTTTCAGCTACTGGGCTAAGATTTGAAACAAACGATCGGTGGGAATCCAGCTTTCAGGGGAGGCCTCTTCCAAGCCTCTCGGAGGTCGTGGGTCCGAACTGGCGAGCGTCAAAGCAATCGGTTTCGCTCCAGTAGTAGGCCTTTATTGACTAAATTGTAACATGACGAACCTATGTGACTTTGTCAAGACTTTCTAAGCGCTTTCTTTTGAGCTAGTGGGCTAAGATTTGAAATAAACGATCGGTGGGAATCCAGCTTTCAGGGGAAAGCCTCCCCCGAGTCTCTGGACGGCTGTGGGGCCGAGCGGCGAGCGTTAAAGCACTCAGTTTCGGCTCCAGTAGTAGGTCTTTCTTGACTAAATTGTAACATAACGACCTATGTGACTTTGGCAGGACTTTTTAGCGCTTACTTTTGAATTAGTGGGCTAAGATTTGAAATAAAAGATCGGTGGGAATCCAGCTTTCAGGGGAGGCCTCCCCTGAGTCTCTGGACGGCTGTGGGGCCGAGCGGCGAGCGTTAAAGCACTCAGTTTCGGTCCAGTAGGAGGCCTTTATTGACTAAAATGTAACATGACGACCTATGTGAATTTGGCAGGACTTTTTAGCGCCTACTTTTCAGCTACTGGGCTAAGATTTGAAACAAATGATCGGTGGGAATCCAGCTTTCAGGGGAGGCCTCTTCAAAGCCTCTCGGAGGTCATGGGGCCGAACGGCGACCGTCAAAGCACTCGGTTTCGCTCCAGTAGGAGGCCTTTATTGACTAAATTGTAATATAACGACCAATGTGATTTTGGCAGGACTATTTAGCGCCTACTTTTCAGCTACTGGGCTAAGATTTGAAACAAACGATCGGTGGGAATCCAGCTTTCAGGGGAGGCCTCTTCCAAGCTCCTCAGAGGTCGTGGGCCCGAACGGCGAGCGTCAAAGCACTCTGTTTCGCTCCAGTAGTAGGCCTTTGTTGACTAAATTGTAACATGACAACCTATGTGACTTTGGCAGGACCTTTTAGCGCCTACTTTTGAGCTAGCGCGCTAAGATTTGAAACAAACGATCGGTGGGAATGCAGCTTTCAGGGGAGGCCTCCCCCGAGTCTCAGGATGGCTGTGGGGCTGAACGGCGAGCGTCAAAGCACTCGGTTTCGCTCGATTACCATGACGACCGATTTGACTTCGGCACGACTTTAGGTCGCTTAATTTCAGCCTAGCGGGCTAGGAATTCACACAGACAAGCCTTGGGAATCCAGCTTTCAAGGGAGGCCTCTTCCAAGCCTCTCAGAGCTCGTGGGGCCGAACGGCGAGCGTCAAAGCACTCGGTTTCGCTCCATTAGTAGGCCTTTATTGACTAAATTGTAACATGACGACCTATGTGACTTTGGCAGGACTTTCTAGCGCTTACTTTTGAGCTAGTGGGCTAAGATTTGAAAAAAACGATCGGTGGGAATCCAGCTTTCAGGGGAGGCCTCCCCCGAGTCTCTGGACGGCTGTGGGGCCGAACGGCAAGCGTCAAAGCACTCGGTTTCGCTCCAGTAGTAGGCCTTTATTGACTAAATTGTAACATGACGACCTATGTGATTTTGGCAGAACGTTTTAGCGCTTACCTTTGAGCTAGTGGGCTAAGTTTTGACACAAACGATCGGTGGGAATCCAGCTTTCAGGGGAGGCCTCCCCCGAGTCTCTGGACGGCTGTGGGGCCGAACGGCGAGCGTCAAAGCACTCGGTTTCGCTCCAGTAGTAGGCCTTTATTGACTAAATTGTAACATGACGACCTATGTGACTTTGGCAGGACTTTTTAGCGCTTACGTTTGAGCTAGTGGGCTAAGATTTGAAACACACGATTGGTGCAAATCCAGCTTTCAGGGGAGGCCTCCCCCGAGTCTCTGGACGGCTGTGGGGCCGAACGGCGAGCATCAAAGCACTCGGTTTCTCTCCAGTAGTAGGCCTTTATTGAGTAAATTGTAACATGACGACCTATGTGGTTTTGGCAGGACTTTTTAGCGCCTACTTTTCAGCTACTGGGCTAAGATTTGAAACAAATGATCGGTGGGAATCCAGCTTTCAGGGGAGGCCTCTTCCAAGCCTCTCGGAGGTCGTGGGTCCGAACGGCGAGCGTCAAAGCAATCGGTTTCACTCCAGTAGTAGGCCTTTATTGACTAAATTGTAACATGACAACTTTTGTGACTTTGGCAGGACTTTTTAGCGCTTATTTTTGAGCTAGTGGGCTAAGATTTGAAACAAACTATCGGTGGGAATCCAGCTTTCAGGGGAGGCCTCCCCCGAGTCTCTGGACGGCTGTGGGGCCAAGCGGCGAGCGTTAAAGCACTCGGTTTCGCTCCAGTAGTAGGTCTTTCTTGACTAAATTGTAACATGACGACCTATGTGACTTTGGCAGGACTTTTTAGCGCTTACTTTTGAATTAGTGGGCTAAGATTTGAAATAAAAGATCGGTGGGAATCCAGCTTTCAGGGGAGGCCTCTTCCAAGCTTCTCGGAGGTCGTGGGGCCGAACGGCGAGCGTCATAGCACTCGGTTTCTCTCCAGTAGCAGGCCTTTATTGACTAAATTGTAACATGACGACCTATGTGACTTTGTCAAGACTTTTTAGCGCCTACTTTTTAGCTACTGGGCTAAGATTTGAAACAAACGATCGGTGGGAATCCAGCTTTCAGGGGAGGCCTCTTCCAAGCCTCTCGGAGGTCGTGCGTCCGAACGGCGAGCGTCAAAGCAATCGGTTTCACTCCAGTAGTAGGCCTTTATTGACTAAATTGTAACATGACAACCTATGTGACTTTGGCAGGACTTTTTAGCGCTTACTTTTGAGCTAGTGGGCTAAGATTTGAAACAAACTATCGGTGGGAATCCAGCTTTCAGGGGAGGCCTCCCCCGAGTCTCTGGACGGCTGTGGGGCCAAGCGGCGAGCGTTAAAGCACTCGGTTTCGCTCCAGTAGTAGGTCTTTCTTGACTAAATTGTAACATGACGACCTATGTGACTTTGGCAGGACTTTTTAGCGCTTACTTTTGAATTAGTGGGCTAAGATTTGAAATAAAAGATCGGTGGGAATCCAGCTTTCAGGGGAGGCCTCCCCTGAGTCTCTGGACGGCTGTGGGGCCGAGCGGCGAGCGTTAAAGCACTCGGTTTCGGTCCAGTAGGAGGCCTTTATTGACTAAATTGTAACATGACGACCTATGTGAATTTGGCAGGACTTTTTAGCGCCTACTTTTCAGCTACTGGGCTAAGATTTGAAACAAACGATCGGTGGGAATCCAGCTTTCAGGGGAGGCCTCTTCCAAGCTTCTCAGAGGTCGTGGGCCCGAACGGCGAGCGTTAAAGCACTCAGTTTCGCTCAAGTACCATGACGACCGATTTGACTTCGGCACGGCTTTAGGTCGCTTAATTTAAGCCTAGCGGGCTAGGAATTCACACAGACAATCCTTGGGAATCCAGCTTTCAGGGGAGGCCTCTTCCAAGCTTCTCGGAGGTCGTAGGGCCGAACGGCGAGCGTCATAGCACTCAGTTTCTCTCCAGTAGTAGGCCTTTATTGACTAAATTGTAACATGACGACCTATGTGACTTTGTCAAGACTTTTTAGCGCCTACTTTTGAGCTACTGGGCTAAGATTTTAAACAAACTATCGGTGGGAATCCAGCTTTCAGGGGAGGCCTCCCCTGAGTCTCTGGACGGCTGTGGGGCCGAGTGGCGAGCGTTAAAGCACTCAGTTTCGGTCCAGTAGGAGGCCTTTATTGACTAAATTGTAACATGACGACCTATGTGAATTTGGCAGGACTTTTTAGCGCCTACTTTTCAGCTACTGGGCTAAGATTTGAAACAAACGATCAGTGGGAATCCAGCTTTCAGGGGAGGCCTCTTCCAAGCTTCTTAGAGGTCGTGGGCCCGAACGGCGAGCGTTAAAGCACTCAGTTTCGCTCGAGTACCATGACGACCAATTTGACTTCGGCACGGCTTTAGGTCGCTTAATTTCAGCCTAGCGGGCTAGGAATTCACACAGACAATCCTTGGGAATCCAGCTTTCAGGGGAGGCCTCTTCCGAGCTTCTCGGAGGTCGTGGGGCCGAACGGCGAGCGTCATAGCACTCGGTTTCTCTCCAGTAGCAGGCCTTTATTGACTAAATTGTAACATGACAACCTATGTGACTTTGGCAGGACCTTTTAGCGCCTACTTTTGAGCTAGCGCGCTAAGATTTGAAACAAACGATCGGTGGGAATGCAGCTTTCAGGGGAGGCCTCCCCCGAGTCTCAGGATGGCTGTGGGGCTGAACGGCGAGCGTCAAAGCACTCGGTTTCGCTCGATTACCATGACGACCGATTTGACTTCGGCACGACTTTAGGTCGCTTAATTTCAGCCTAGCGGGCTAGGAATTCACACAGACAATCCTTGGGAATCCAGCTTTCAGGGGAGGCCTCTTCCAAGCTTCTCGGAGGTCGTAGGGCCGAACGGCGAGCGTCATAGCACTCAGTTTCTCTCCAGTAGTAGGCCTTTATTGACTAAATTGTAACATGACGACCTATGTGACTTTGTCAAGACTTTTTAGCGCCTACTTTTGAGCTACTGGGCTAAGATTTTAAACAAACTATCGGTGGGAATCCAGCTTTCAGGGGAGGCCTCCCCTGAGTCTCTGGACGGCTGTGGGGCCGAGTGGCGAGCGTTAAAGCACTCAGTTTCGGTCCAGTAGGAGGCCTTTATTGACTAAATTGTAACATGACGACCTATGTGAATTTGGCAGGACTTTTTAGCGCCTACTTTTCAGCTACTGGGCTAAGATTTGAAACAAACGATCAGTGGGAATCCAGCTTTCAGGGGAGGCCTCTTCCAAGCTTCTTAGAGGTCGTGGGCCCGAACGGCGAGCGTTAAAGCACTCAGTTTCGCTCGAGGACCATGACGACCAATTTTACTTCGGCACGGCTTTAGGTCGCTTAATTTCAGCCTAGCGGGCTAGGAATTCACACAGACAATCCTTGGGAATCCAGCTTTCAGGGGAGGCCTCTTCCGAGCTTCTCGGAGGTCGTGGGGCCGAACGGCGAGCGTCATAGCACTCGGTTTCTCTCCAGTAGCAGGCCTTTATTGACTAAATTGTAACATGACAACCTATGTGACTTTGGCAGGACCTTTTAGCGCCTACTTTTGAGCTAGCGCGCTAAGATTTGAAACAAACGATCGGTGGGAATGCAGCTTTCAGGGGAGGCCTCCCCCGAGTCTCAGGATGGCTGTGGGGCTGAACGGCGAGCGTCAAAGCACTCGGTTTCGCTCGATTACCATGACGACCGATTTGACTTCGGCACGACTTTAGGTCGCTTAATTTCAGCCTAGCGGGCTAGGAATTCACACAGACAAGCCTTGGGAATCCAGCTTTCAAGGGAGGCCTCTTCCAAGCCTCTCAGAGCTCGTGGAGCCGAACGGCGAGCGTCAAAGCACTCGGTTTCGCTCCATTAGTAGGCCTTTATTGACTAAATTGTAACATGACGACCTATGTGACTTTGGCAGGACTTTCTAGCGCTTACTTTTGAGCTAGTGGGCTAAGATTTGAAACAAATTATCGGTGGGAATCCAGCTTTCAGGGGAGGCCTCCCCCGAGTCTCTGGACGGCTGTGGGCCCAAGCGGCGAGCGTTAAAGCACTCGGTTTCGCTCCAGTAGTAGGTCTTTCTTGACTAAATTGTAACATGACGACCTATGTGACTTTGGCAGGACTTTTTAGCGCTTACTTTTGAATTAGTGGGCTAAGATTTGAAATAAAAGATCGGTGGGAATCCAGCTTTCAGGGGAGGCCTCTTCCAAGCTTCTCGGAGGTCGTGGGGCCGAACGGCGAGCGTCATAGCACTCGGTTTCTCTCCAGTAGCAGGCCTTTATTGACTAAATTGTAACATGACGACCTATGTGACTTTGTCAAGACTTTTTAGCGCCTACTTTTTAGCTACTGGGCTAAGATTTGAAACAAACGATCGGTGGGAATCCAGCTTTCAGGGGAGGCCTCTTCCAAGCCTCTCGGAGGTTGTGGGTCCGAACGGCGAGCGTCAAAGCAATCGGTTTCACTCCAGTAGTAGGCCTTTATTGACTAAATTGTAACATGACAACCTATGTGACTTTGGCAGGACTTTTTAGCGCTTACTTTTGAGCTAGTGGGCTAAGATTTGAAACAAACTATCGGTGGGAATCCAGCTTTCAGGGGAGGCCTCCCCCGAGTCTCTGGACGGCTGTGGGGCCAAGCGGCGAGCGTTAAAGCACTCGGTTTCGCTCCAGTAGTAGGTCTTTCTTGACTAAATTGTAACATGACGACCTATGTGACTTTGGCAGGACTTTTTAGCGCTTACTTTTGAATTAGTGGGCTAAGATTTGAAATAAAAGATCGGTGGGAATCCAGCTTTCAGGGGAGGCCTCCCCTGAGTCTCTGGACGGCTGTGGGGCTGAGCGGCGAGCGTTAAAGCACTCAGTTTCGGTCCAGTAGGAGGCCTTTATTGACTAAATTGTAACATGACGACCTATGTGAATTTGGCAGGACTTTTTAGCGCCTACTTTTCAGCTACTGGGCTAAGATTTGAAACAAACGATCGGTGGGAATCCAGCTTTCAGGGGAGGCCTCTTCCAAGCTTCTCAGAGGTCGTGGGCCCGAACGGCGAGCGTTAAAGCACTCAGTTTCGCTCAAGTACCATGACGACCGATTTGACTTCGGCACGGCTTTAGGTCGCTTAATTTAAGCCTAGCGGGCTAGGAATTCACACAGACAATCCTTGGGAATCCAGCTTTCAGGGGAGGCCTCTTCCAAGCTTCTCGGAGGTCGTAGGGCCGAACGGCGAGCGTCATAGCACTCAGTTTCTCTCCAGTAGTAGGCCTTTATTGACTAAATTGTAACATGACGACCTATGTGACTTTGTCAAGACTTTTTAGCGCCTACTTTTGAGCTACTGGGCTAAGATTTTAAACAAACTATCGGTGGGAATCCAGCTTTCAGGGGAGGCCTCCCCTGAGTCTCTGGACGGCTGTGGGGCCGAGCGGCGAGCGTTAAAGCACTCAGTTTCGGTCCAGTAGGAGGCCTTTATTGACTAAATTGTAACATGACGACCTATGTGAATTTGGCAAGACTTTTTAGCGCCTACTTTTCAGCTACTGGGCTAAGATTTGAAACAAACGATCAGTGGGAATCCAGCTTTCAGGGGAGGCCTCTTCCAAGCTTCTTAGAGGTCGTGGGCCCGAACGGCGAGCGTTAAAGCACTCAGTTTCACTCGAGTACCATGACGACCAATTTGACTTCGGCACGGCTTTAGGTCGCTTAATTTCAGCCTAGCGGGCTAGGAATTCACACAGACAATCCTTGGGAATCCAGCTTTCAGGGGAGGCCTCTTCCAAGCTTCTCGGAGGTCGTGGGGCCGAACGGCGAGCGTCATAGCACTCGGTTTCTCTCCAGTAGCAGGCCTTTATTGACTAAATTGTAACATGACAACCTATGTGACTTTGTCAAGACTTTTTAGCGCCTACTTTTGAGTTACTGGGCTAAGATTTGAAACAAACGATCGGTGGGAATCCAGCTTTCAGGGGAGGCCTCTTCCAAGCTTCTCAGAGGTCGTGGGCCCGAACGGCGAGCGTCAAAGCACTCTGTTTCGCTCCAGTAGTAGGCCTTTATTGACTAAATTGTAACATGACAACCTATGTGACTTTGGCAGGACCTTTTAGCGCCTACTTTTGAGCTAGTGCGCTAAGATTTGAAACAAACGATCGGTGGGAATCCATCTTTCACGGGAGGCCTCCCCCGAGTCTCTGGACAGCTGTGGGGCCGAACGGCGAGCGTCAAAGCACTCGGTTTCTCTCCAGTAGTAGGCCTTTATTGACTAAATTGTAACGTCACGACCTATGTGACTTTGGCAGGACTTATTAGCGCCTACTTTTGAGCTAGTGGGCTAAGATTTGAAACAAACGATCGGTGGGAATCCAGCTTTCAGGGGAGGCCTCTTCCAAGCCTCTCAGAGGTCGTGGGGCCGAACGGCGACCGTCAAAGCACTCGGTTCGCTCGATTACCATGACGACCGATTTGACTTCGGCACGACTTTAGGTCGCTTAATTTCAGCCTAGCGGGCTAGGAATTCACACAGACAAGCCTTGGGAATCCAGCTTTCAAGGGAGGCCTCTTCCAAGCCTCTCGGAGCTCGTGGGGCCGAACGGCGAGCGTCAAAGCACTCGGTTTTGCTCCAGTAATAGGCCTTTATTGACTAAATTGTAACATGACAACCTATGTGACTTTGGAAGGACTTTATAGCGCTTACGTTTGAGATAGTGGGCTAAGATTTGAAATAAACGATCGGTGGGAATCCAGCTTTCAGGGAAAGCCTCCCCCGAGTCTCTGGACGGCTGTGGGGCCGAGCGGCGAGCGTTAAAGCACTCAGTTTCGCTCCAGTAGTAGGTCTTTCTTGACTAAATTGTAACATAACGACCTATGTGACTTTGGCAGGACTTTTTAGCGCTTACTTTTTAATTAGTGGGCTAAGATTTGAAATAAAAGATCGGTGGGAATCCAGCTTTCAGGGGAGGCCTCCCCTGAGTCTCTGGACGGCTGTGGGGCCGAGCGGCGAGCGTTAAAGCACTCAGTTTCGGTCCAGTAGGAGGCCTTTATTGACTAAAATGTAACATGACGACCTATGTGAATTTGGCAGGACTTTTTAGCGCCTACTTTTCAGCTACTGGGCTAAGATTTGAAACAAATGATCGGTGGGAATCCAGCTTTCAGGGGAGGCCTCTTCAAAGCCTCTCGGAGGTCATGGGGCCGAACGGCGACCGTCAAAGCACTCGGTTTCGCTCCAGTAGGAGGCCTTTATTGACTAAATTGTAATATAACGACCAATGTGATTTTGGCAGGACTATTTAGCGCCTACTTTTCAGCTACTGGGCTAAGATTTGAAACAAACGATCGGTGGGAATCCAGCTTTCAGGGGAGGCCTCTTCCAAGCTCCTCAGAGGTCGTGGGCCCGAACGGCGAGCGTCAAAGCACTCTGTTTCGCTCCAGTAGTAGGCCTTTGTTGACTAAATTGTAACATGACAACCTATGTGACTTTGGCAGGACCTTTTAGCGCCTACTTTTGAGCTAGCGCGCTAAGATTTGAAACAAACGATCGGTGGGAATGCAGCTTTCAGGGGAGGCCTCCCCCGAGTCTCAGGATGGCTGTGGGGCTGAACGGCGAGCGTCAAAGCACTCGGTTTCGCTCGATTACCATGACGACCGATTTGACTTCGGCACGACTTTAGGTCGCTTAATTTCAGCCTAGCGGGCTAGGAATTCACACAGACAAGCCTTGGGAATCCAGCTTTCAAGGGAGGCCTCTTCCAAGCCTCTCAGAGCTCGTGGGGCCGAACGGCGAGCGTCAAAGCACTCGGTTTCGCTCCATTAGTAGGCCTTTATTGACTAAATTGTAACATGACGACCTATGTGACTTTGGCAGGACTTTCTAGCGCTTACTTTTGAGCTAGTGGGCTAAGATTTGAAAAAAACGATCGGTGGGAATCCAGCTTTCAGGGGAGGCCTCCCCCGAGTCTCTGGACGGCTGTGGGGCCGAACGGCAAGCGTCAAAGCACTCGGTTTCGCTCCAGTAGTAGGCCTTTATTGACTAAATTGTAACATGACGACCTATGTGATTTTGGCAGAACGTTTTAGCGCTTACTTTTGAGCTAGTGGGCTAAGTTTTGACACAAACGATCGGTGGGAATCCAGCTTTCAGGGGTGGCCTCCCCCGAGTCTCTGGACGGCTGTGGGGCCGAACGGCGAGCGTCAAAGCACTCGGTTTCGCTCCAGTAGTAGGCCTTTATTGACTAAATTGTAACATGACGACCTATGTGACTTTGGCAGGACTTTTTAGCGCTTACGTTTGAGCTAGTGGGCTAAGATTTGAAACACACGATTGGTGCAAATCCAGCTTTCAGGGGAGGCCTCCCCCGAGTCTCTGGACGGCTGTGGGGCCGAACGGCGAGCATCAAAGCACTCGGTTTCTCTCCAGTAGTAGGCCTTTATTGAGTAAATTGTAACATGACGACCTATGTGGTTTTGGCAGGACTTTTTAGCGCCTACTTTTCAGCTAGTGGGCTAAGATTTGAAACAAATGATCGGTGGGAATCCAGCTTTCAGGGGAGGCCTCTTCCAAGCCTCTCGGAGGTCGTGGGTCCGAACGGCGAGCGTCAAAGCAATCGGTTTCACTCCAGTAGTAGGCCTTTATTGACTAAATTGTAACATGACAACTTTTGTGACTTTGGCAGGACTTTTTAGCGCTTATTTTTGAGCTAGTGGGCTAAGATTTGAAACAAACTATCGGTGGGAATCCAGCTTTCAGGGGAGGCCTCTTCCAAGCCTCTCGGAGGTCGTGCGTCCGAACGGCGAGCGTCAAAGCAATCGGTTTCACTCCAGTAGTAGGCCTTTATTGACTAAATTGTAACATGACAACCTATGTGACTTTGGCAGGACTTTTTAGCGCTTACTTTTGAGCTAGTGGGCTAAGATTTGAAACAAACTATCGGTGGGAATCCAGCTTTCAGGGGAGGCCTCCCCCGAGTCTCTGGACGGCTGTGGGGCCAAGCGGCGAGCGTTAAAGCACTCGGTTTCGCTCCAGTAGTAGGTCTTTCTTGACTAAATTGTAACATGACGACCTATGTGACTTTGGCAGGACTTTTTAGCGCTTACTTTTGAATTAGTGGGCTAAGATTTGAAATAAAAGATCGGTGGGAATCCAGCTTTCAGGGGAGGCCTCCCCTGAGTCTCTGGACGGCTGTGGGGCCGAGCGGCGAGCGTTAAAGCACTCGGTTTCGGTCCAGTAGGAGGCCTTTATTGACTAAATTGTAACATGACGACCTATGTGAATTTGGCAGGACTTTTTAGCGCCTACTTTTCAGCTACTGGGCTAAGATTTGAAACAAACGATCGGTGGGAATCCAGCTTTCAGGGGAGGCCTCTTCCAAGCTTCTCAGAGGTCGTGGGCCCGAACGGCGAGCGTTAAAGCACTCAGTTTCGCTCAAGTACCATGACGACCGATTTGACTTCGGCACGGCTTTAGGTCGCTTAATTTAAGCCTAGCGGGCTAGGAATTCACACAGACAATCCTTGGGAATCCAGCTTTCAGGGGAGGCCTCTTCCAAGCTTCTCGGAGGTCGTAGGGCCGAACGGCGAGCGTCATAGCACTCAGTTTCTCTCCAGTAGTAGGCCTTTATTGACTAAATTGTAACATGACGACCTATGTGACTTTGTCAAGACTTTTTAGCGCCTACTTTTGAGCTACTGGGCTAAGATTTTAAACAAACTATCGGTGGGAATCCAGCTTTCAGGGGAGGCCTCCCCTGAGTCTCTGGACGGCTGTGGGGCCGAGTGGCGAGCGTTAAAGCACTCAGTTTCGGTCCAGTAGGAGGCCTTTATTGACTAAATTGTAACATGACGACCTATGTGAATTTGGCAGGACTTTTTAGCGCCTACTTTTCAGCTACTGGGCTAAGATTTGAAACAAACGATCAGTGGGAATCCAGCTTTCAGGGGAGGCCTCTTCCAAGCTTCTTAGAGGTCGTGGGCCCGAACGGCGAGCGTTAAAGCACTCAGTTTCGCTCGAGTACCATGACGACCAATTTGACTTCGGCACGGCTTTAGGTCGCTTAATTTCAGCCTAGCGGGCTAGGAATTCACACAGACAATCCTTGGGAATCCAGCTTTCAGGGGAGGCCTCTTCCGAGCTTCTCGGAGGTCGTGGGGCCGAACGGCGAGCGTCATAGCACTCGGTTTCTCTCCAGTAGCAGGCCTTTATTGACTAAATTGTAACATGACGACCTATGTGACTTTGTCAAGACTTTTTAGCGCCTACTTTTGAGTTACTGGGCTAAGATTTGAAACAAACGATCGGTGGGAATCCAGCTTTCAGGGGAGGCCTCTTCCAAGCTTCTCAGAGGTCGTGGGCCCGAACGGCGAGCGTCAAAGCACTCTGTTTCGCTCCAGTAGTAGGCCTTTATTGACTAAATTGTAACATGACAACCTATGTGACTTTGGCAGGACCTTTTAGCGCCTACTTTTGAGCTAGTGCGCTAAGATTTGAAACAAACGATCGGTGGGAATCCATCTTTCACGGGAGGCCTCCCCCGAGTCTCTGGACAGCTGTGGGGCCGAACGGCGAGCGTCAAAGCACTCGGTTTCTCTCCAGTAGTAGGCCTTTATTGACTAAATTGTAACGTGACGACCTATGTGACTTTGGCAGGACTTATTAGCGCCTACTTTTGAGCTAGTGGGCTAAGATTTGAAACAAACGATCGGTGGGAATCCAGCTTTCAGGGGAGGCCTCTTCCAAGCCTCTCAGAGGTCGTGGGGCCGAACGGCGACCGTCAAAGCACTCGGTTCGCTCGATTACCATGACGACCGATTTGACTTCGGCACGACTTTAGGTCGCTTAATTTCAGCCTAGCGGGCTAGGAATTCACACAGACAAGCCTTGGGAATCCAGCTTTCAAGGGAGGCCTCTTCCAAGCCTCTCGGAGCTCGTGGGGCCGAACGGCGAGCGTCAAAGCACTCGGTTTTGCTCCAGTAATAGGCCTTTATTGACTAAATTGTAACATGACAACCTATGTGACTTTGGAAGGACTTTATAGCGCTTACGTTTGAGCTAGTGGGCTAAGATTTGAAAAAAACGATCGGTGGGAATCCAGCTTTCAGGGGAGGCCGCCCCCGAGTCTCAGGACGGCTGTGGGGCCGAACGGCGAGCGTCAAAGCACTCGGTTTCACTCCAGTAGTAGGCCTTTATTGAGTAAATTGTAACATGACGACCTATGTGACTTTGTCAAGACTTTTTAGCGCCTACTTTTGAGCTACTGGGCTAAGATTTTAAACAAACTATCGGTGGGAATCCAGCTTTCAAGGGAGGCCTCTTCCAAGCCTCTCGGAGCTCGTGGGGCCGAATGGCGAGCATCAAAGCACTCGGTTTCGCTCCATTAGTAGGCCTTTATTGACTAAATTGTAACATGACGACCTATGTGACTTTGGCAGGACTTTATAGCGCTTACTTTTGAGCTAGTGGGCTAAGATTTGAAAAAAACGATCGGTGGGAATCCAGCTTTCAGGGGAGGCCTCCCCCGAGTCTCTGGACGGCTGTGGGGCCGAACGGCGAGCGTCAAAGCACTCGGTTTCGCTCCAGTAGTAGGCCTTTATTGACTAAATTGTAACATGACGACCTATGTGATTTTGGCAGAACGTTTTAGCGCTTACTTTTGAGCTAGTGGGCTAAGTTTTGAAACAAACGATCGGTGGGAATCCAGCTTTCAGGGGAGGCCTCCCCCAAGTCTCTGGACGGCTGTGGGGCCGAACGGCGAGCGTCAAAGCACTCGGTTTCTCTCCAGTTGTAGGCCTTTTTTTGAGTAAATTGTAACATGACGACCTATGTGATTTTGGCAGGACTTTTTAACGCCTACTTTTCAGCTACTGGGCTAAGATTTGAAACAAACGATCGGTGGGAATCCAGCTTTCAGGGGAGGCCTCTTCCAAGCCTCTCGGAGGTCGTGGGTCCGAACGGCGAGCGTCAAAGCAATCGGTTTCCCTCCAGTAGTAGGCCTTTATTGACTAAATTGTAACATGACAACCTATGTGACTTTGGCAGGACTTTTTAGCGCTTACTTTTGAGCTAGTGGGCTAAGATTTGAAACAAACTATCGGTGGGAATCCAGCTTTCAGGGGAGGCCTCCCCCGAGTCTCTGGACGGCTGTGGGGCCGAACGGCGAGCGTCATAGCACTCGGTTTCTCTCCAGTAGTAGGCCTTTATTGACTAAATTGTAACATGACGACCTATGTGACTTTGTCAAGACTTTTTAGCGCCTACTTTTGAGCTACTGGGCTAAGATTTTAAACAAACTATCGGTGGGAATCCAGCTTTCAGGGGAGGCCTCCCCTGAGTCTCTGGACGGCTGTGGGGGCGAGCGTTAAAGCACTCAGTTTCGGTCCAGTAGTAGGCCTTTATTGACTAAATTGTAACATGACGACCTATGTGATTTTGGCAGAACGTTTTAGCGCTTACTTTTGAGCTAGTGGGCTAAGTTTTGAAAGAAACGATCGGTGGGAATCCAGCTTTCAGGGGAGGCCTCCCCCGAGTCTCTGGACGGCTGTGGGGCCGAACGGCGAGCGTCAAAGCACTCGGTTTCGCTCCAGTAGTAGGCCTTTATTGACTAAATTGTAACATGACGACCTATGTGATTTTGGCAGGATTTTTTAGCGCCTACTTTTCAGCTACTGGGCTAAGATTTGAAACAAACGATCGGTGGGAATCCAGCTTTCAGGGGAGGCCTCTTCCAAGCCTCTCGGAGGTCATGGGGCCGAACGGCGACCGTCAAAGCACTCGGTTTCGCTCCAGTCGTAGGCCTTTATTGACTAAATTGTAACATGACAACCTATGTGACTTTGGCAGGACTTTTTAGCGCTTACTTTTGAGCCAGTGGGCTAAGATTTGAAACATACGATCGGTGGGAATGCAGCTTTCAGGGGAGGCCTCCCCCGACTCTCTGGACGGCTGTGGGGCCGAGCGGCGAGCGTTAAAGCACTCAGTTTCGCTCGAGTACCATGACGACCGATTTGACTTCGGCACGACTTTAGGTCGCTTAGTTTCAGCCTAGCGGGCTAGGAATTCACACAGTCAAGCCTTGGGAATCCAGCTTTCAAGGGAGGCCTCTTCCAAGCCTCTCGGAGCTCGTGGGGCCGAACGGCGAGCGTCAAAGCACTCGGTTTTGCTCCAGTAATAGGCCTTTATTGACTAAATTGTAACATGACAACCTATGTGACTTTGGCAGGACTTTATAGCGCTTACTTTTGAGTTAGTGGGCTAAGATTTGAAACAAACGATCGGTGGGAATCCAGCTTTCAGGGGAGGCCTCTTCCAAGCCTCTCGGAGGTCGTGGGTCCGAACGGCGAGCGTCAAAGCAATCGGTTTCGCTCCAGTAGTAGGCCTTTATTGACTAAATTGTAACATGACAACCTATGTGACTTTGGCAGGACTTTTTAGCGCTTACTTTTGAGCTAGTGGGCTAAGATTTGAAACAAACTATCGGTGGGAATCCAGCTTTCAGGGGAGGCCTCTTCCAAGCCTCTCGGAGGTCGTGGGGCCGAACGGCGACCGTCAAAGCACTCTGTTTCGCTCGATTACCATGACGACCGATTTGACTTCGGCACGACTTTAAGTCGCTTAATTTCAGCCTAGTGGGCTAGGAATTCACACAGACAAGCTTTGGGAATCCAGCTTTCAAGGGAGGCCTCTTCCAAGCCTCTCGGAGCTCGTGGGGCCGAATGGCGAGCGTCAAAGCACTCGGTTTCGCTCCATTAGTAGGCCTTTATTGACTAAATTGTAACATGACGACCTATGTGACTTTGGCAGGACTTTATAGCGCTTACTTTTGAGCTAGTGGGCTAAGTTTTGAAACAAACGATCGGTGGGAATCCAGCTTTCAGGGGAGGCCTCCCCCAAGTCTCTGGACGGCTGTGGGGCCGAACGGCGAGCGTCAAAGCACTCGGTTTCTCTCCAGTTGTAGGCCTTTTTTTGAGTAAATTGTAACATGACGACCTATGTGATTTTGGCAGGACTTTTTAACGCCTACTTTTCAGCTACTGGGCTAAGATTTGAAACAAACGATCGGTGGGAATCCAGCTTTCAGGGGAGGCCTCTTCCAAGCCTCTCGGAGGTCGTGGGTCCGAACGGCGAGCGTCAAAGCAATCGATTTCCCTCCAGTAGTAGGCCTTTATTGACTAAATTGTAACATGACAACCTATGTGACTTTGGCAGGACCTTTTAGCGCTTACTTTTGAGCTAGTGGGCTAAGATTTGAAACAAACTATCGGTGGGAATCCAGCTTTCAGGGGAGGCCTCCCCCGAGTCTCTGGACGGCTGTGGGGCCGAACGGCGAGCGTCATAGCACTCGGTTTCTCTCCAGTAGTAGGCCTTTATTGACTAAATTGTAACATGACGACCTATGTGATTTTGGCAGAACGTTTTAGCGCTTACTTTTGAGCTAGTGGGCTAAGTTTTGAAAGAAACGATCGGTGGGAATCCAGCTTTCAGGGGAGGCCTCCCCCGAGTCTCTGGACGGCTGTGGGGCCGAACGGCGAGCGTCAAAGCACTCGGTTTCGCTCCAGTAGTAGGCCTTTATTGACTAAATTGTAACATGACGACCTATGTGACTTTGGCAGGACTTTTTAGCGCTTACGTTTGAGCTAGTGGGCTAAGAATTGAAACAAACGATCGGTGGGAATCCAGCTTTCAGGGGAGGCCTCTTCCAAGCATCTCGGAGGTCATGGGGCCGAACGGCGAGCGTCAAAGCACTCTGTTTCGCTCCAGTCGTAGGCCTTTATTGACTAAATTGTAACATGACGACCTATGTGACTTTGGCAGGACTTTTTAGCGCTTACTTTTGAGCTAGTGGGCTAAGATTTGAAACAAACTATCGGTGGGAATCCAGCTTTCAGGGGAGGCCTCTTCCAAGCCTCTCGGAGGTCGTGGGGCCGAACGGCGACCGTCAAAGCACTCGGTTTCGCTCGATTACCATGACGACCGATTTGACTTCGGCACGACTTTAAGTCGCTTAATTTCAGCCTAGCGGGCTAGGAATTCACACAGACAAGCTTTGGGAATCCAGCTTTCAAGGGAGGCCTCTTCCAAGCCTCTCGGAGCTCGTGGGGCCGAATGGCGAGCGTCAAAGCACTCGGTTTCGCTCCATTAGTAGGCCTTTATTGACTAAATTGTAACATGACGACCTATGTGACTTTGGCAGGACTTTATAGCGCTTACTTTTGAGCTAGTGGGCTAAGTTTTGAAACAAACGATCGGTGGGAATCCAGCTTTCAGGGGAGGCCTCCCCCAAGTCTCTGGACGGCTGTGGGGCCGAACGGCGAGCGTCAAAGCACTCGGTTTCTCTCCAGTTGTAGGCCTTTTTTTGAGTAAATTGTAACATGACGACCTATGTGATTTTGGCAGGACTTTTTAACGCCTACTTTTCAGCTACTGGGCTAAGATTTGAAACAAACGATCGGTGGGAATCCAGCTTTCAGGGGAGGCCTCTTCCAAGCCTCTCGGAGGTCGTGGGTCCGAACGGCGAGCGTCAAAGCAATCGATTTCCCTCCAGTAGTAGGCCTTTATTGACTAAATTGTAACATGACAAACTATGTGACTTTGGCAGGACCTTTTAGCGCTTACTTTTGAGCTAGTGGGCTAAGATTTGAAACAAACTATCGGTGGGAATCCAGCTTTCAGGGGAGGCCTCCCCCGAGTCTCTGGACGGCTGTGGGGCCGAACGGCGAGCGTCATAGCACTCGGTTTCTCTCCAGTAGTAGGCCTTTATTGACTAAATTGTAACATGACGACCTATGTGATTTTGGCAGAACGTTTTAGCGCTTACTTTTGAGCTAGTGGGCTAAGTTTTGAAAGAAACGATCGGTGGGAATCCAGCTTTCAGGGGAGGCCTCCCCCGAGTCTCTGGACGGCTGTGGGGCCGAACGGCGAGCGTCAAAGCCCTCGGTTTCGCTCCAGTAGTAGGCCTTTATTGACTAAATTGTAACATGACGACCTATGTGACTTTGGCAGGACTTTTTAGCGCTTACGTTTGAGCTAGTGGGCTAAGAATTGAAACAAACGATCGGTGGGAATCCAGCTTTCAGGGGAGGCCTCTTCCAAGCATCTCGGAGGTCATGGGGCCGAACGGCGAGCGTCAAAGCACTCTGTTTCGCTCCAGTCGTAGGCCTTTATTGACTAAATTGTAACATGACAACCTATGTGACTTTGGCAGGACTTTTTAGCGCTTACTTTTGAGCCAGTGGGCTAAGATTTGTAACAAACGATCGGTGGGAATGCAGCTTTCAGAGGAGGCCTACCCCGAGTCTCTGGACGGCTGTGGGGCCGAGCGGCGAGCGTTAAAGCACTCAGTTTCGCTCGAGTACCATGACGACCGATTTGACTTCAGCACGACTTAAGTCGCTTAGTTTCAGCCTAGCGGGCTAGGAATTCACACAGACAAGCCTTGGGAATCCAGCTTTCAAGGGAGGCCTCTTCCAAGCCTCTCGGAGCTCGTGGGGCCGAACGGCGAGCGTCAAAGCACTCGGTTTTGCTCCAGTAATAGGCCTTTATTGACTAAATTGTAACATGACAACCTATGTGACTTTGGCAGGACTTTATAGCGCTTACTTTTGAGCTAGTGGGCTAGGATTTGAAACAAACGATCGGTGGGAATCCAGCTTTCAGGGGAGGCCTCCCCCTAGTCTCAGGACGACTGTGGGGCCGAACGGCGAGCGTCAAAGCACTCGGTTTCTCTCCAGTTGTAGGCCTTTATTGAGTAAATTGTAACATGACGACCTATGTGATTTTGGCAGGACTTTTTAGCGCCTACTTTTCAGCTACTGGGCTAAGATTTGATACAAACGATCGGTGGGAATCCAGCTTTCAGGGGAGGCCTCTTCCAAGCCTCTCGGAGGTTGTGGGTCCGAACGGCGAGCGTCAAAGCAATCGGTTTCGCTCCAGTAGTAGGCCTTTTTTGACTAAATTGTAACATGACAACCTATGTGACTTTCGCAGGACTTTTTAGCGCTTACTTTTGAGCTAGTGGGCTTACATTTGAAACAAACTATCGGTGGGAATCCAGCTTTCAGGGGAGGCCTCTTCCAAGCCTCTCGGAGGTCGTGGGGCCGAACGGCGACCGTCAAAGCACTCGGTTTCGCTCGATTACCATGACGACCGATTTGACTTCGGCACGACTTTAGGTCGCTTAATTTCAGCCTAGCGGGCTAGGAATTCACACAGACAAGCCTTGGGAATCCAGCTTTCAAGGGAGGCCTCTTCCAAGCCTCTCGGAGCTCGTGGGACCGAACGGCGAGCGTCAAAGCACTCGGTTTCGCTCCATTAGTAGGCCTTTATTGACTAAATTGTAACATGACGACCTATGTGACTTTGGCAGGACTTTATAGCGCTTACTTTTTAGCTAGTGGGCTAAGATTTTAAACAAACGATCGGTGGGAATCCAGCTTTCAGGGGAGGCCTCCCCCGAGTCTCAGGACGACTGTGGGGCCGAACGGCGAGCGTCAAAGCACTCGGTTTCTCTCCAGTTGTAGGCCTTTATTGAGTAAATTGTAACATGACGACCTATGTGATTTTGGCAGGACTTTTTAGCGCCTACTTTTCAGCTACTGGGCTAAGATTTGAAACAAACGATCGGTGGGAATCCAGCTTTCAGGGGAGGCCTCTTCCAAGCCTCTCGGAGGTTGTGGGTCCGAACGGCGAGCGTCAAAGCAATCGGTTTCGCTCCAGTAGTAGGCCTTTTTTGACTAAATTGTAACATGACAACCTATGTGACTTTCGCAGGACTTTTTAGCGCTTACTTTTGAGCTAGTGGGCTTACATTTGAAACAAACTATCGGTGGGAATCCAGCTTTCAGGGGAGGCCTCTTCCAAGCCTCTCGGAGGTCGTGGGGCCGAACGGCGACCGTCAAAGCACTCGGTTTCGCTCGATTACCATGACGACCGATTTGACTTCGGCACGACTTTAGGTCGCTTAATTTCAGCCTAGCGGGCTAGGAATTCACACAGACAAGCCTTGGGAATCCAGCTTTCAAGGGAGGCCTCTTCCAAGCCTCTCGGAGCTCGTGGGACCGAACGGCGAGCGTCAAAGCACTCGGTTTCGCTCCATTAGTAGGCCTTTATTGACTAAATTGTAACATGACGACCTATGTGACTTTGGCAGGACTTTTTAGCGCTTACGTTTGAGGTAGTGGGCTAAGATTTGAAACAAACGATCGGTGGGAATCCAGCTTTCAGGGGAGGCCTCCCCCGAGTCTCTGGACGGCTGTGAGGCCGAACGGCGAGCATCAAAGCACTCGGTTTCTCTCCAGTAGTAGGCCTTTATTGAGTAAATTGTAACATGACGACCTATGTGATTTTGGCAGGACTTTTTAGCGCCTACTTTTCAGCTACTGGGCTAAGATTTGAAACAAACGATCGGTGGGAATCCAGCTTTCAGGGGAGGCCTCTTCCAAGCCTCTCGGAGGTCATGGGGCCGAACGGCGACCGTCAAAGCACTCTGTTTCGCTCCAGTCGTAGGCCTTTATTGACTAAATTGTAACATGACAACCTATGTGACTTTGGCAGGACTTTTTAGCGCTTACTTTTGAGCCAGTGGGCTAAGATTTGTAACAAACGATCGGTGGGAATGCAGCTTTCAGAGGAGGCCTACCCCGAGTCTCTGGACGGCTGTGGGGCCGAGCGGCGAGCGTTAAAGCACTCAGTTTCGCTCGAGTACCATGACGACCGATTTGACTTCGGCACGACTTTAGGTCGCTTAGTTTAAGCCTAGCGGGCTAGGAATTCACACAGACAAGCCTTGGGAATCCAGCTTTCAAGGGAGGCCTCTTCCAAGCCTCTCGGAGCTCGTGGGGCCGAACGGCGAGCGTCAAAGCACTCGGTTTTGCTCCAGTAATAGGCCTTTATTGACAAAATTGTAACATGACAACCTATGTGACTTTGGCAGGACTTTATAGCGCTTACTTTTGAGCTAGTGGGCTAAGATTTGAAGCAACCGATCGGTGGGAATCCAGCTTTCAGGGGAGGCCTCCCCCGAGTCTCAGGACGGCTCTGGGGCCGAACGGCGAGCGTCAAAGCACTCGGTTTCTCTCCAGTTGTAGGCCTTTATTGAGTAAATTGTAACATGACGACCTATGTGATTTTGGCAGGACTTTTTACCGCCTACTTTTCAGCTACTGGGCTAAGATTTGAAACAAACGATCGGTGGGAATCCAGCTTTCAGGGGAGGCCTCTTCCAAGCCTCTCGGAGGTTGTGGGTCCGAACGGCGAGCGTCAAAGCAATCGGTTTCGCTCCAGTAGTAGGCCTTTTTTGACTAAATTGTAACATGACAACCTATGTGACTTTGGCAGGACTTTTTAGCGCTTACTTTTGAGCTAGTGGGCTTAGATTTGAAACAAACTATCGATGGGAATCCAGCTTTCAGGGGAGGCCTCTTCCAAGCCTCTCGGAGGTCGTGGGGCCGAACGGCGACCGTCAAAGCACTCGGTTTCGCTCGATTACCATGACGACCGATTTGACTTCGGCACGACTTTAGGTCGCTTAATTTCAGGCTAGCGGGCTAGGAATTCACACAGACAATCCTTGGGAATCCAACTTTCAGGGGAGGCCACTTCCAAGCCTCTCAGAGGTCGTGGGGCCTAACGGCGAGCGTCAAAGCACTCTGTTTCGCTCCAGTAGTAGGCCTTTATTGACTAAATTGTAACATGACGACCTATGTGACTTTGGCAGGACTTTATAGCGCTTACTTTTGAGCTAGTGGGCTAAGATTTGAAACAAACGATCGGTGGGAATCCAGCTTTCAGGGGGGGCCTCCCCCGAGTCTCAGGACGGCTGTGGGGCCGAACGGCGAGCGTCAAAGCACTCGGTTTCTCTCCAGTTGTAGGCCTTTATTGAGTAAATTGTAACATGACAACCTATGTGATTTTGGCAGGACTTTTTAGCGCCTACTTTTCAGCTACTGGGCTAAGATTTGAAACAAACGATCGGTGGGAATCCAGCTTTCAGGGGAGGCCTCTTCCAAGCCTCTCGGAGGTAGTGGTTCCGAACGGCGAGCGTCAAAGCAATCGGTTTCGCTCCAGTAGTAGGCCTTTATTGACTAAATTGTAACATGACAACCTATGTGACTTTGGCAGGACTTTTTAGCGCTTACTTTTGAACTAGTGGGCTAAGATTTGAAACAAACTATCGGTGGGAATCCAGCTTTCAGGGGAGGCCTCCCCCGAGTCTCTGGACGGCTGTGGGGCCGAACGGCGAGCGTCAAAGCACTCAGTTTCTCTCCAGTAGTAGGCCTTTATTGACTAAATTGTAACATGACGACCTATGTGAATTTGGCAGGACGTTTTAGCGCCTACTTTTCAGCTACTGGGCTAAGATTT
>NW_026904395.1:0-30021 GCF_024500275.1 Phycodurus eques | reverse complement strand
AAGGTGGATTCACAAGGATCGAGTGTGTCGAATGTCAGCCCACAATCTCAAACTTAAGGGTTCAAAGGTTCTGCCGAAATCATATCGGTCGTCATGTTACAATTTAGTCAATAAAGGCCTTCGACTGGAGCGAAACGGAATGCTTCGACGCTTGTGTTTCGGCCGCACGACCTCCGAGAGGCTTGGAAGAGACCTCATCTGAAAGGTGGATTCACAACGATCGAGTGTGTCGAATGTCAGCCCACAATCTCAAACTTAAGGGTTCAAAGGTTCTGCCGAAATCACATAGATCGTCATGTTACAATTTAGTCAATAAAGGCCTACTATTGGAGCGAAACGGAATGCTTCGAAGCTCGTGTTTCGACTGCACGAACTCCGAGAGGATTGGAAGAGACCTCATCTGAAAGGTGGATTCACAACGATCGAGTGTGTCGAACGTCAGCCCACTAGCTCAAACTTAAGGGTTCCAAAGTTCTGCCGAAATCACATAGGTCGTCATGTTACAATTTAGTCAATAAAGGCCTACTACTTGAGCGAAACGGAATGCTTCGACGCTCGTGTTTCAGCCGCACGACCTCCGAGAGGCTTGGAAGAGACCTCATCTGAAAGGTGGATTCACAACGATCGAGTGTGTCGAACGTCAGCCCACTAGCTCAAACTTAAGAGTTCAAAAGTTCTGCCGAAATCACATCGGTCGTCATGTTTCAATTTAGTCAATAATGGCCTCCTACTGGAAGGAAACGGAATGCTTCGATGCTCGTGTTCCGGCCGCACCACCTCCGAGAAGCTTGGAAAAGACCTCATCTGAAAGGTGGATTCAAAACGATCGAGTGTGTCGAAGGTCAGCCCTACTAGCTCAAACTTAAGGGTTCTAAAGTTCTACCGAAATCACATAGGTCGACATATTACAATTTAGTCAATAAAGGCCTACTATTGGAGCGAAACGGAATGCTTCGAAGCTCGTGTTTCGGCTGCACGAACTCCGAGAGGATTGGAAGAGACCTCATCTGAAAGGTGGATTCACAACGATCGAGTGTGTCGAACGTCAGCCCATAATCTCAAACTTAAGGGTTCAAAAGTTCTGCCGAAATCATATCGGTCGTCATGTTACAATTTAGTCAATAAAGGCCTACGACTGGAGCGAAACGGAATGCTTCGACAATTGTGTTTCGGCTGCACGAACTCCGAGAGGATTGGAAGAGACCTCATCTGAAAGGTGGATTCACAAGGATCGAGTGTGTCGAATGTCAGCCCACAATCTCAAACTTAAGGGTTCAAATGTTCTGCCGAAATCACATAGGTCGTCATGTTACAATTTAGTCAATAAAGGCCTACTATTGGAGCGAAACGGAATACTTCGAAGCTCGTGTTTCGGCCTGCACGAACTCCGAGAGGATTGGAAGAGACCTCATCTGAAAGGTGGATTCAAAACGATCGAGTGTGTCGAAGGTCAGCCTACTAGCTAAAACATAAGGGTTCTAAAGTTCTGCCGAAATCACATAGGTCGACATGTTACAATTTAGTCAATAAAGGCCTACTATTGGAGCAAAACGGAATGCTTCGAAGCTCGTGTTTCGACTGCACGAACTCCGAGAGGATTGGAAGAGACCTCATCTGAAAGGTGGATTCACAACGATCGAGTGTGTCGAACGTCAGCCCACAAGCTCAAACTTAAGGGTTCAAAAGTTCTGCCGAAATCACATAGGTCGTCATGTTACAATTTAGTCAAAGGACTAGTACTGGAGCGAAACGTAATGCTTCGACGCTCGTGTTTCGGCCGCACGACCTACGAGAGGCTTGGAAGAGACCTCATCTGAAAGGTGGATTCCCAACGATCGAGTGTGTCGAATGTCAGCCCACTAGTTCAAACTTAAGGGTTCAAAAGTTCTGCATAAATCACAGAGGTCGTCATGTTACAATTTAGTCAATAAAGGCCAACTACTGGAGCGAAACGGAATGCTTCGAAGCTCGTGTTTCGGCTGCACGAACTCCGAGAGGATTGTTAGAGACATCATCTGAAAGGTGGATTCACAACGATCGAGTGTGTCGAACGTCAGCCCACTAGCTCAAACTTAAGGGATCAAAAGTTCTGCCGAAATCACATAGGTCGTCATGTTTCAATTTAGTCAATAAAGGCCTACTACTGGAGCGAAACGGAATGCTTCGACGCTCGTGTTTCAGCCGCACGGCCTCCGAGAAGCTTGGAAGAGACCTCATCTGAAAGGTGGATTCACAACGATCAAGTGTGTCGAATGTCAGCCCACAAGCTCAAACTTAAGGGTTCAAAAGTTCTGCCGAAATCACATAGGTCATCATCTTACAATTTAGACAATAAAGGCCTACTACTGGAGCGAAACGGAATGCTTCGATGCTCGTGCTTCGGCCGCACGAACTCCGAGAGGCTTGGAAGAGATCTCATCTGAAAGGTGGATTCACAACGATCGAGTGTGTCGAATGTCAGCCGACTAGCTCAAATTTAAGGGTTCAAAAGTTCTGCCGAAATCACAAAGGTCGTCATGTTACAATTTAGTCAATATAGGCCTACTACTGGAGCGAAACGGAATGCTTCGACGATCGTGTTTCGGCCGCACGACCTCCGAGAGGCTTGGAAGAGACCTCATCTGAAAGATGGATTCACAACGATCGAGTGTGTCAAACGTCAGCCCACTAGTTCAAACTTAAGGGTTCAAAAGTTCTGCCGAAATCACATAGGTCGTCATGTTACAATTTAGTCAATAAAGGCCTACGACTGGAGCGAAACGGAATGCTTCGACGCTTGTGTTTCGGCCGCACGACCTCCGAGAGGCTTGGAAGAGACCTCATCCGAAAGGTGGATTCAGAACGATCGAGTGTGTCGAATGTCAGCCCACAATCTCAAACTTAAGGGTTCAAAGGTTCTGCCAAAATCACATAGGTCGTCATGTTACAATTTAGTCAATAAAGGCCTACTATTGGAGCGAAACGGAATGCTTCGAAGCTCGTGTTTCGGCTGCACGAACTCCGAGAGGATTGGAAGAGACCTCATCTGAAAGGTGGATTCACAACGATCGAGTGTGTCGAACGTCAGCCCACTAGCTCAAACTTAAGGGTTCCAAAGTTCTGCCGAAATCACATAGGTCGTCATGTTTCAATTTAGTCAATAAAGGCCTACTACTGGAGCGAAACGGAATGCTTCGACGCTCGTGTTTCAGGCGCACGACCTCCGAGAGGCTTGGAAGAGACCTCATCTGAAAGGTGGATTCACAACGATCAAGTGTGTCGAACGTCAGTCCACTAGCTCAAACTTAAGGGATCAAAAGTTCTGCCGAAATCACATCGGTCGTCATGTTTCAATTTAGTCAATAATGGCCTCCTACTGGAAGGAAACGGAATGCTTCGATGCTCGTGTTCCGGCCGCACGACCTCCGAGAAGCTTGGAAAAGACCTCATCTGAAAGGTGGATTCAAAACGATCGAGTGTGTCGAAGGTCAGCCTACTAGCTCAAACTTAAGGGTTCTAAAGTTCTACCGAAATCACATAGGTCGACATATTACAATTTAGTCAATAAAGGCCTACTATTGGAGCGAAACGGAATGCTTCGAAGCTCGTGTTTCGGCTGCACGAACTCCGAGAGGATTGGAAGAGACCTCATCTGAAAGGTGGATTCACAACGATCGAGTGTGTCGAACGTCAGCCCACAAGCTCAAACTTAAGGGTTCAAAAGTTCTGCCGAAATCACATAGGTCGTCATGTTACAATTTAGTCAATAAAGGCCTACTACTGGAGCGAAACGGAATGCTTCGACGCTCGTGTTTCAGCCGCACGACCTCCGAGAGGATTGGAAGAGACCTCATTTGAAAGGTGGATTCAAAACGATCGAGTGTGACGAACGTCAGCCCACGAGCTCAAACTTAAGGGTTCAAAAGTTCTGCCGAAATCACATAGGTCGTCATGTTACAATTTAGTCAATAATGGCCTCCTACTGGAAGGAAACGGAATGCTTCGATGCTCGTGTTCCGGCCGCACGACCTCCGAGAAGCTTGGAAAAGACCTCATCTGAAAGGTGGATTCACAACGATCAAGTGTGTCGAACGTCAGCCCACTAGCTCAAACTTAAGAGTTCAAAAGTTCTGCCGAAATCACATCGGTCGTCATGTTTCAATTTAGTCAATAATGGCCTCCTACTGGAAGGAAACGGAATGCTTCGATGCTCGTGTTCCGGCCGCACGACCTCCGAGAAGCTTGGAAAAGACCTCATCTGAAAGGTGGATTCAAAACGATCGAGTGTGTCGAAGGTCAGCCTACTAGCTCAAACTTAAGGGTTCTAAAGTTCTGCCGAAATCACATAGGTCGACATATTACAATTTAGTCAATAAAGGCCTACTATTGGAGCAAAACGGAATGCTTCGAAGCTCGTGTTTCGGCTGCACGAACTCCGAGAGGATTGGAAGAGACCTCATCTGAAAGGTGGATTCACAACGATCGAGTGTGTCGAACGTCAGCCCACAAGCTCAAACTTAAGGGTTCAAAAGTTCTGCCGAAATCACATAGGTCGTCATGTTACAATTTAGTCAATAAAGGCCTACTACTGGAGCGAAACGGAATGCTTCGACGCTCGTGTTTCAGCCGCACGACCTCCGAGAGGATTGGAAGAGACCTCATTTGAAAGGTGGATTCAAAACGATCGAGTGCGACGAACGTCAGCCCACGAGCTCAAACTTAAGGGTTCAAAAGTTCTGCCGAAATCACATTGGTTGTCATGTTACAATTTAGTCAATAACGGCCTACTACTGGAACGAAACTGAATGCTTTGACAGTCGCCGCTCGGCCGCACGAAGTCTGAGAGGCTTGGAAGAGACGTCATCTGAAAGGTGGTTTCACAACGATCGAGTGTGTCAAACGTCAGCCCACTAGTTCAAACTTAAGGGTTCAAAAGTTCTGCCGAAATCACATAGGTCGTCATGTTACAATTTAGTCAATAAAGGCCTACTACTGGAGCGAAACGGAATGCTTCGACGCTCGTGTTTCAGCCGCACGACCTCCGAGAGGATTGGAAGAGACCTCATTTGAAAGGTGGATTCAAAACGATCGAGTGAGTCGAACGTCAGCCCACTAGTTCAAACTTAAGGGTTCAAAAGTTCTGCATAAATCACAGAGGTCGTCATGTTACAATTTAGTCAATAAAGGCCAACTACTGGAGCGAAACGGAATGCTTCGAAGCTCGTGTTTCGGCTGCAAGAACTCCGAGAGGATTGGAAGAGACATCATCTGAAAGGTGGATTCACAACGATCGAGTGTGTCGAACGTCAGCCCACTAGCTCAAACTTAAGGGATCAAAAGTTCTGCCGAAATCACATAGGTCGTCATGTTTCAATTTAGTCAATAAAGGCCTACTACTGGAGCGAAACGGAATGCTTCGACGCTCGTGTTTCAGCCGCACGGCCTCCAAGAGGCTTGGAAGAGACCTCATCTGAAAGGTGGATTCACAACGATCAAGTGTGTCGAACGTCAGCCCACAAGCTCAAACTTAAGGGTTCAAAAGTTCTGCCGAAATCACATAGGTCATCATGTTACAATTTAGACAATAAAGGCCTACTACTGGAGCGAAACGGACTGCTTCGATGCTCGTGCTTCGGCCGCACGAACTCCGAGAGGCTTGGAAGAGATCTCATCTGAAAGGTGGATTCACAACGATCGAGTGTGTCGAATGTCAGCCGACTAGCTCAAATTTAAGGGTTCAAAAGTTCTGCCGAAATCACAAAGGTCGTCATGTTACAATTTAGTCAATTATAGGCCTACTACTGGAGCGAAACGGAATGCTTCGACGCTCGTGTTTCGGCCGCACGACCTCCGAGAGGCTTGGAAGAGACCTCATCTGAAAGATGGATTCACAACGATCGAGTGTGTCAAACGTCAGCCCACTAGTTCAAACTTAAGGGTTCAAAAGTTCTGCCGAAATCACATAGGTCGTCATGTTACAATTTAGTCAATAAAGGCCTACTACTGGAGCGAAACGGAATGCTTCGACGCTCGTGTTTCGGTCGCACGACCAACGAGAGGCTTGGAAGAGACCTCATCTGAAAGGTGGATTCCCAACGATCGAGTGTGCCGAACGTCAGCCCACAATCTCAAACTTAAGGGTTCAAAAGTTCTGCCGAAATCATATCGGTCGTAATGTTACAATTTAGTCAATAAAGGCCTACTACTGGAGCGAAACGGAATGCTTCGACGCTCGTGTTTCGGCCGCACGACCTCCGAGAGGCTTGGAAGAGACCTCATCTGAAAGGTGGATTCACAACGATCGAGTGTGTCAAACGTCAGCCCACTAGTTCAAACTTAAGGGTTCAAAAGTTCTGCCGAAATCACATAGGTCGTCATGTTACAATTTAGTCAATAAAGGCCTACGACTGGAGCGAAACGGAATGCTTCGACGCTTGTGTTTCGGCCGCACGACCTCCGAGAGGCTTGGAAGAGACCTCATCCGAAAGGTGGATTCAGAACGATCGAGTGTGTCGAATGTCAGCCCACAATCTCAAACTTAAGGGTTCAAAGGTTCTGCCAAAATCACATAGGTCGTCATGTTACAATTTAGTCAATAAAGGCCTACTATTGGAGCGAAACGGAATGCTTCGAAGCTCGTGTTTCGGCTGCACGAACTCCGAGAGGATTGGAAGAGACCTCATCTGAAAGGTGGATTCACAACGATCGAGTGTGTCGAACGTCAGCCCACAAGCTCAAACTTAAGGGTTCAAAAGTTCTGCCGAAATCACATAGGTCGTCATGTTACAATTTAGTCAATAAAGGCCTACTACTGGAGCGAAACGGAATGCTTCGAAGCTCGTGTTTCGGCTGCACGAACTCCGAGAGGATTGGAAGAGACCTCATCTGAAAGGTGGATTCACAACGATCGAGTGTGTCGAACGTCAGCCCACTAGCTCAAACTTAAGGGTTCCAAAGTTCTGCCGAAATCACATAGGTCGTCATGTTCAATTTAGTCAATAAAGGCCTACTACTGGAGCGAAACGGAATGCTTCGACGCTCGTGTTTCAGGCCGCACGACCTCCGAGAAGGCTTGGAAGAGACCTCATCTGAAAGGTGGATTCACAACGATCAAGTGTGTCGAACGTCAGTCCCACTAGCTCAAACTTAAGGGATCAAAAGTTCTGCCGAAATCACATCGGTCGTCATGTTTCAATTTAGTCAATAATGGCCTCCTACTGGAAGGAAACGGAATGCTTCGATGCTCGTGTTCCGGCCGCACGACCTCCGAGAAGCTTGGAAAAGACCTCATCTGAAAGGTGGATTCAAAACGATCGAGTGTGTCGAAGGTCAGCCTACTAGCTCAAACTTAAGGGTTCTAAAGTTCTACCGAAATCACATAGGTCGACATATTACAATTTAGTCAATAAAGGCCTACTATTGGAGCGAAAACGGAATGCTTCGAAGCTCGTGTTTCGGCTGCACGAACTCCGAGAGGATTGGAAGAGACCTCATCTGAAAGGTGGATTCACAACGATCGAGTGTGTCGAACGTCAGCCCACAAGCTCAAACTTAAGGGTTCAAAAGTTCTGCCGAAATCACATAGGTCGTCATGTTACAATTTAGTCAATAAAGGCCTACTACTGGAGCGAAACGGAATGCTTCGACGCTCGTGTTTCAGCCGCACGACCTCCGAGAGGATTGGAAGAGACCTCATTTGAAAGGTGGATTCAAAACGATCGAGTGCGACGAACGTCAGCCCACGAGCTCAAACTTAAGGGTTCAAAAGTTCTGCCGAAATCACATTAGGTTGTCATGTTACAATTTAGTCAATAACGGCCTACTACTGGAACGAAACTGAATGCTTTGACAGTCGCCGCTTCGGCCGCACGAAGTCTGAGAGGCTTGGAAGAGACGTCATCTGAAAGGTGGTTTCACAACGATCGAGTGTGTCAAACGTCAGCCCACTAGTTCAAACTTAAGGGTTCAAAAGTTCTGCCGAAATCACATAGGTCGTCATGTTACAATTTAGTCAATAAAGGCCTACTACTGGAGCGAAACGGAATGCTTCGACGCTCGTGTTTCAGCCGCACGACCTCCGAGAGGATTGGAAGAGACCTCATTTGAAAGGTGGATTCAAAACGATCGAGTGAGTCGAACGTCAGCCCACTAGTTCAAACTTAAGGGTTCAAAAGTTCTGCATAAATCACAGAGGTCGTCATGTTACAATTTAGTCAATAAAGGCCAACTACTGGAGCAAAACGGAATGCTTCGAAGCTCGTGTTTCGGCTGCACGAACTCCGAGAGGATTGGAAGAGACATCATCTGAAAGGTGGATTCACAACGATCGAGTGTGTCGAACGTCAGCCCACTAGCTCAAACTTAAGGGATTCAAAAGTTCTGCCGAAATCACATAGGTCGTCATGTTTCAATTTAGTCAATAAAGGCCTACTACTGGAGCGAAACGGAATGCTTCGACGCTCGTGTTTCAGCCGCACGGCCTCCGAGAGGCTTGGAAGAGACCTCATCTGAAAGGTGGATTCACAACGATCAAGTGTGTCGAACGTCAGCCCACAAGCTCAAACTTAAGGGTTCAAAAGTTCTGCCGAAATCACATAGGTCATCATGTTACAATTTAGACAATAAAGGCCTACTACTGGAGCGAAACGGACTGCTTCGATGCTCGTGCTTCGGCCGCACGAACTCCGAGAGGCTTGGAAGAGATCTCATCTGAAAGGTGGATTCACAACGATCGAGTGTGTCGAATGTCAGCCGACTAGCTCAAATTTAAGGGTTCAAAAGTTCTGCCGAAATCACAAAGGTCGTCATGTTACAATTTAGTCATTATAGGCCTACTACTGGAGCGAAACGGAATGCTTCGACGCTCGTGTTTCGGCCGCACGACCTCCGAGAGGCTTGGAAGAGACCTCATCTGAAAGATGGATTCACAACGATCGAGTGTGTCAAACGTCAGCCCACTAGTTCAAACTTAAGGGTTCAAAAGTTCTGCCGAAATCACATAGGTCGTCATGTTACAATTTAGTCAATAAAGGCCTACTACTGGAGCGAAACGGAATGCTTCGACGCTCGTGTTTCGGTCGCACGACCAACGAGAGGCTTGGAAGAGACCTCATCTGAAAGGTGGATTCCCAACGATCGAAGTGTGCCGAACGTCAGCCCACAATCTCAAACTTAAGGGTTCAAAAGTTCTGCCGAAATCATATCGGTCGTAATGTTACAATTTAGTCAATAAAGGCCTACTACTGGAGCGAAACGGAATGCTTCGACGCTCGTGTTTCGGCCGCACGACCTCCGAGAGGCTTGGAAGAGACCTCATCTGAAAGGTGGATTCACAACGATCGAGTGTGTCAAACGTCAGCCCACTAGTTCAAACTTAAGGGTTCAAAAGTTCTGCCGAAATCACATAGGTCGTCATGTTACAATTTAGTCAATAAAGGCCTACGACTGGAGCGAAACGGAATGCTTCGACGCTTGTGTTTCAGGCCGCACGACCTCCGAGAGGCTTGGAAGAGACCTCATCCGAAAGGTGGATTCAGAACGATCGAGTGTGTCGAATGTCAGCCCACAATCTCAAACTTAAGGGTTCAAAGGTTCTGCCAAAATCACATAGGTCGTCATGTTACAATTTAGTCAATAAAGGCCTACTATTGGAGCGAAACGGAATGCTTCGAAGCTCGTGTTTCGGCTGCACGAACTCCGAGAGGATTGGAAGAGACCTCATCTGAAAGGTGGATTCACAACGATCGAGTGTGTCGAACGTCAGCCCACTAGCTCAAACTTAAGGGTTCCAAAGTTCTGCCGAAATCACATAGGTCGTCATGTTTCAATTTAGTCAATAAAGGCCTACTACTGGAGCGAAACGGAATGCTTCGACGCTCGTGTTTCAGGCGCACGACCTCCGAGAGGCTTGGAAGAGACCTCATCTGAAAGGTGGATTCACAACGATCAAGTGTGTCGAACGTCAGTCCACTAGCTCAAACTTAAGGGATCAAAAGTTCTGCCGAAATCACATCGGTCGTCATGTTTCAATTTAGTCAATAATGGCCTCCTACTGGAAGGAAACGGAATGCTTCGATGCTCGTGTTCCGGCCGCACGACCTCCGAGAAGCTTGGAAAAGACCTCATCTGAAAGGTGGATTCAAAACGATCGAGTGTGTCGAAGGTCAGCCTACTAGCTCAAACTTAAGGGTTCTAAAGTTCTACCGAAATCACATAGGTCGACATATTACAATTTAGTCAATAAAGGCCTACTATTGGAGCGAAACGGAATGCTTCGAAGCTCGTGTTTCGGCTGCACGAACTCCGAGAGGATTGGAAGAGACCTCATCTGAAAGGTGGATTCACAACGATCGAGTGTGTCGAACGTCAGCCCACAAGCTCAAACTTAAGGGTTCAAAAGTTCTGCCGAAATCACATAGGTCGTCATGTTACAATTTAGTCAATAAAGGCCTACTACTGGAGCGAAACGGAATGCTTCGACGCTCGTGTTTCAGCCGCACGACCTCCGAGAGGATTGGAAGAGACCTCATTTGAAAGGTGGATTCAAAACGATCGAGTGTGACGAACGTCAGCCCACGAGCTCAAACTTAAGGGTTCAAAAGTTCTGCCGAAATCACATAGGTCGTCATGTTACAATTTAGTCAATAATGGCCTCCTACTGGAAGGAAACGGAATGCTTCGATGCTCGTGTTCCGGCCGCACGACCTCCGAGAAGCTTGGAAAAGACCTCATCTGAAAGGTGGATTCACAACGATCAAGTGTGTCGAACGTCAGCCCACTAGCTCAAACTTAAGAGTTCAAAAGTTCTGCCGAAATCACATCGGTCGTCATGTTTCAATTTAGTCAATAATGGCCTCCTACTGGAAGGAAACGGAATGCTTCGATGCTCGTGTTCCGGCCGCACGACCTCCGAGAAGCTTGGAAAAGACCTCATCTGAAAGGTGGATTCAAAACGATCGAGTGTGTCGAAGGTCAGCCTACTAGCTCAAACTTAAGGGTTCTAAAGTTCTACCGAAATCACATAGGTCGACATATTACAATTTAGTCAATAAAGGCCTACTATTGGAGCAAAACGGAATGCTTCGAAGCTCGTGTTTCGGCTGCACGAACTCCGAGAGGATTGGAAGAGACCTCATCTGAAAGGTGGATTCACAACGATCGAGTGTGTCGAACGTCAGCCCACAAGCTCAAACTTAAGGGTTCAAAAGTTCTGCCGAAATCACATAGGTCGTCATGTTACAATTTAGTCAATAAAGGCCTACTACTGGAGCGAAACGGAATGCTTCGACGCTCGTGTTTCAGCCGCACGACCTCCGAGAGGATTGGAAGAGACCTCATTTGAAAGGTGGATTCAAAACGATCGAGTGCGACGAACGTCAGCCCACGAGCTCAAACTTAAGGGTTCAAAAGTTCTGCCGAAATCACATTGGTTGTCATGTTACAATTTAGTCAATAACGGCCTACTACTGGAACGAAACTGAATGCTTTGACAGTCGCCGCTCGGCCGCACGAAGTCTGAGAGGCTTGGAAGAGACGTCATCTGAAAGGTGGTTTCACAACGATCGAGTGTGTCAAACGTCAGCCCACTAGTTCAAACTTAAGGGTTCAAAAGTTCTGCCGAAATCACATAGGTCGTCATGTTACAATTTAGTCAATAAAGGCCTACTACTGGAGCGAAACGGAATGCTTCGACGCTCGTGTTTCAGCCGCACGACCTCCGAGAGGATTGGAAGAGACCTCATTTGAAAGGTGGATTCAAAACGATCGAGTGAGTCGAACGTCAGCCCACTAGTTCAAACTTAAGGGTTCAAAAGTTCTGCATAAATCACAGAGGTCGTCATGTTACAATTTAGTCAATAAAGGCCAACTACTGGAGCAAAACGGAATGCTTCGAAGCTCGTGTTTCGGCTGCACGAACTCCGAGAGGATTGGAAGAGACATCATCTGAAAGGTGGATTCACAACGATCGAGTGTGTCGAACGTCAGCCCACTAGCTCAAACTTAAGGGATCAAAAGTTCTGCCGAAATCACATAGGTCGTCATGTTTCAATTTAGTCAATAAAGGCCTACTACTGGAGCGAAACGGAATGCTTCGACGCTCGTGTTTCAGCCGCACGGCCTCCAAGAGGCTTGGAAGAGACCTCATCTGAAAGGTGGATTCACAACGATCAAGTGTGTCGAACGTCAGCCCACAAGCTCAAACTTAAGGGTTCAAAAGTTCTGCCGAAATCACATAGGTCATCATGTTACAATTTAGACAATAAAGGCCTACTACTGGAGCGAAACGGACTGCTTCGATGCTCGTGCTTCGGCCGCACGAACTCCGAGAGGCTTGGAAGAGATCTCATCTGAAAGGTGGATTCACAACGATCGAGTGTGTCGAATGTCAGCCGACTAGCTCAAATTTAAGGGTTCAAAAGTTCTGCCGAAATCACAAAGGTCGTCATGTTACAATTTAGTCATTATAGGCCTACTACTGGAGCGAAACGGAATGCTTCGACGCTTCGTGTTTCGGCCGCACGACCTCCGAGAGGCTTGGAAGAGACCTCATCTGAAAGATGGATTCACAACGATCGAGTGTGTCAAACGTCAGCCCACTAGTTCAAACTTAAGGGTTCAAAAGTTCTGCCGAAATCACATAGGTCGTCATGTTACAATTTAGTCAATAAAGGCCTACTACTGGAGCGAAACGGAATGCTTCGACGCTCGTGTTTCGGTCGCACGACCAACGAGAGGCTTGGAAGAGACCTCATCTGAAAGGTGGATTCCCAACGATCGAGTGTGCCGAACGTCAGCCCACAATCTCAAACTTAAGGGTTCAAAAGTTCTGCCGAAATCATATCGGTCGTAATGTTACAATTTAGTCAATAAAGGCCTACGACTGGAGCGAAACGGAATGCTTCGACGCTTGTGTTTCGGCCGCACGACCTCCGAGAGGCTTGGAAGAGACCTCATCCGAAAGGTGGATGCAGAACGATCGAGTGTGTCGAATGTCAGCCCACAATCTCAAACTTAAGGGTTCAAAGGTTCTGCCAAAATCACATAGGTCGTCATGTTACAATTTAGTCAATAAAGGCCTACTATTGGAGCGAAACGGAATGCTTCGAAGCTCGTGTTTCGGCTGCACGAACTCCGAGAGGATTGGAAGAGACCTCATATGAAAGGTGGATTCACAACGATCGAGTGTGTCGAACGTCAGCCCACTAGCTCAAACTTAATGGTTCCAAAGTTCTGCCGAAATCAGATAGGTCGTCATGTTTCAATTTAGTCAATAAAGGCCTACTACTGGAGCGAAAGGGAATGCTTCGACGCTCGTGTTTCAGCCGCACGACCTCCGAGAGGATTGGAAGAGACCTCATTTGAAAGGTGGATTCAAAACGATCGAGTGCGTCGAACGTCAGCCCACTAGCTCAAACTTAAGGGTTCAAAAGTTCTGCCGAAATCACATAGGTCGTCATGTTAAAAATTAGTCAATGTAGGCCAACGACTGGAGCGAAATGGAATGCTTCGACGCTCGTGTTTTCGGCCGCACGACCTCCGAGAGGCTTGGAAAAGACCTCATCTGAAAGGTGGATTAAAAACGATCGAGTGTGTCGAATGTCAGTCTACTAGCTCAAACTTAAGGGTTCTAAAGTTCTGCCTAAATCACATAGGTCGACATGTTACAATTTAGTCAATAAAGGCCTACTATTGGAGCGAAACGGAATGCTTCGAAGCTCGTGTTTCGGCTGCACGAACTCCGAGAGGATTGGAAGAGACCTCATCTGAAAGGTGGATTCACAACGATCGAGTGTTTCGAATGTCAGCCCACAAGCTCAAACTTAAGGGTTCAAAAGTTCTGCCGAAATCACATAGGTCGTCATGTTACAATTTAGTCAATAAAGGCCTATTACTGGAGCGAAACGGAATGCTTCGACGCTGGTGTTTCGGCCGCACGACCTCGGAGAGGCTTGGAAAAGACGTACTCTGAAAGGTGGCTTCAAAACGATCGAGTGTGTCGAATGTCAGCCTACTAGCTCAAACTTAAGGGTTCAAAAGTTCTGCCGAAATCACATAGGTCGTCATGTTCCAAATTACTGAATAAAGTCCTACTACTGGAGCGAAACGGAATGCTTCGATGCTCGTGTTTCGGCCGCACGACCTCCGAGAGGCTTGGAAGAGACCTCATCTGAAAGGTGGATTCCCAACGATCGAGTGTGTCGAACGTCAGCCCATAATCTCAAACTTAAGGGTTCAAAAGTTCTGCCGAAATCATATCGGTCGTCATGTTACAATTTAGTCAATAAAGGCCTACGACTGGAGCGAAACGGAATGCTTCGGCGCTTGTGTTTCGTCCGCACGACCTCCGAGAGACATGGAAGAGAACTCATCTGAAAGGTGGATTCCCAACGATCGAGTGTGTCGAACGTCAGCCCATAATCTCAAACTTAAGGGTTCAAAAGTTTTGCCGAAATCATATCGGTCGTCATGTTACAATTTAGTCAATAAAGGCCTACGACTGGAGCGAAACGGAATGCTTCGACAATTGTGTTTCGGCCGCACAACCTCCGAGAGGCTTGGAAGAGACCTCATCTGAAAGGTGGATTCACAACGATCGAGTGTGTCGAATGTCAGCCCACAATCTCAAACTTAAGGGTTCAAAGGTTCTGCCGAAATCACATAGGTCGTCATGTTACAATTTAGTCAATAAAGGCCTACTATTGGAGCGAACCGGAATGCTTCGAAGCTCGTGTTTCGGCTGCACGAACTCCGAGAGGATTGGAAGAGACCTCATCTGAAAGGTGGATTCAAAACGATCGAGTGTGTCGAAGGTCAGCCTACTAGCTAAAACATAAGGGTTCTAAAGTTCTGCCGAAATCACATAGGTCGACATGTTACAATTTAGTCAATAAAGGCCTACTATTGGAGCAAAACGGAATGCTTCGAAGCTCGTGTTTCGGCTACACGAACTCCGAGAGGATTGGAAGAGACCTCATCTGAAAGGTGGATTCACAACGATCGAGTGTGTCGAACGTCAGCCCACAAGCTCAAACTTAAGGGTTCAAAAGTTCTGCCGAAATCACATAGGTCGTCATGTTACAATTTAGTCAAAGGACTAGTACTGGAGCGAAACGTAATGCTTCGACGCTCGTGTTTCGGCCGCACGACCTACGAGAGGCTTGGAAGAGACCTCATCTGAAAGGTGGATTCCCAACGATCGAGTGTGTCGAACGTCAGCCCACTAGTTCAAACTTAAGGGTTCAAAAGTTCTGCATAAATCACAGAGGTCGTCATGTTACAATTTAGTCAATAAAGGCCAACTACTGGAGCGAAACGTAATGCTTCGAAGCTCGTGTTTCGGCTGCACGAACTCCGAGAGGATTGGAAGAGACATCATCTGAAAGGTGGATTCACAACGATCGAGTGTGTCGAACGTCAGCCCACTAGCTCAAACTTAAGGGATCAAAAGTTCTGCCGAAATCACATAGGTCGTCATGTTTCAATTTAGTCAATAAAGGACTACTACTGGAGCGAAACGGAATGCTTCGACGCTCGTGTTACGGCCGCACGACCTCCAAGAGGCTTGGAAGAGACCTCATCTGAAAGGTGGATTCACAACAATCGAGTGTGTCGAACGTCTGCCCACTAGCTCAAACTTAAGGGTTCCAAAGTTCTGCCGAAATCACATAGGTCGTCATGTTACAATTTAGTCAATAATGGCCTCCTACTGGAAGGAAACGGAATGCTTCGATGCTCGTGTTCCGGCCGCACGACCTCCGAGAAGCTTGGAAAAGACCTCATCTGAAAGGTGGATTCACAACGATCAAGTGTGTCGAACGTCAGCCCACTAGCTCAAACTTAAGAGTTCAAAAGTTCTGCCGAAATCACATCGGTCGTCATGTTTCAATTTAGTCAATAATGGCCTCCTACTGGAAGGAAACGGAATGCTTCGATGCTCGTGTTCCGGCCGCACGACCTCCGAGAAGCTTGGAAAAGACCTCATCTGAAAGGTGGATTCAAAACGATCGAGTGTGTCGAAGGTCAGCCTACTAGCTCAAACTTAAGGGTTCTAAAGTTCTACCGAAATCACATAGGTCGACATATTACAATTTAGTCAATAAAGGCCTACTATTGGAGCAAAACGGAATGCTTCGAAGCTCGTGTTTCGGCTGCACGAACTCCGAGAGGATTGGAAGAGACCTCATCTGAAAGGTGGATTCACAACGATCGAGTGTGTCGAACGTCAGCCCACAAGCTCAAACTTAAGGGTTCAAAAGTTCTGCCGAAATCACATAGGTCGTCATGTTACAATTTAGTCAATAAAGGCCTACTACTGGAGCGAAACGGAATGCTTCGACGCTCGTGTTTCAGCCGCACGACCTCCGAGAGGATTGGAAGAGACCTCATTTGAAAGGTGGATTCAAAACGATCGAGTGCGACGAACGTCAGCCCACGAGCTCAAACTTAAGGGTTCAAAAGTTCTGCCGAAATCACATTGGTTGTCATGTTACAATTTAGTCAATAACGGCCTACTACTGGAACGAAACTGAATGCTTTGACAGTCGCCGCTCGGCCGCACGAAGTCTGAGAGGCTTGGAAGAGACGTCATCTGAAAGGTGGTTTCACAACGATCGAGTGTGTCAAACGTCAGCCCACTAGTTCAAACTTAAGGGTTCAAAAGTTCTGCCGAAATCACATAGGTCGTCATGTTACAATTTAGTCAATAAAGGCCTACTACTGGAGCGAAACGGAATGCTTCGACGCTCGTGTTTCAGCCGCACGACCTCCGAGAGGATTGGAAGAGACCTCATTTGAAAGGTGGATTCAAAACGATCGAGTGAGTCGAACGTCAGCCCACTAGTTCAAACTTAAGGGTTCAAAAGTTCTGCATAAATCACAGAGGTCGTCATGTTACAATTTAGTCAATAAAGGCCAACTACTGGAGCAAAACGGAATGCTTCGAAGCTCGTGTTTCGGCTGCACGAACTCCGAGAGGATTGGAAGAGACATCATCTGAAAGGTGGATTCACAACGATCGAGTGTGTCGAACGTCAGCCCACTAGCTCAAACTTAAGGGATCAAAAGTTCTGCCGAAATCACATAGGTCGTCATGTTTCAATTTAGTCAATAAAGGCCTACTACTGGAGCGAAACGGAATGCTTCGACGCTCGTGTTTCAGCCGCACGGCCTCCAAGAGGCTTGGAAGAGACCTCATCTGAAAGGTGGATTCACAACGATCAAGTGTGTCGAACGTCAGCCCACAAGCTCAAACTTAAGGGTTCAAAAGTTCTGCCGAAATCACATAGGTCATCATGTTACAATTTAGACAATAAAGGCCTACTACTGGAGCGAAACGGACTGCTTCGATGCTCGTGCTTCGGCCGCACGAACTCCGAGAGGCTTGGAAGAGATCTCATCTGAAAGGTGGATTCACAACGATCGAGTGTGTCGAATGTCAGCCGACTAGCTCAAATTTAAGGGTTCAAAAGTTCTGCCGAAATCACAAAGGTCGTCATGTTACAATTTAGTCATTATAGGCCTACTACTGGAGCGAAACGGAATGCTTCGACGCTCGTGTTTCGGCCGCACGACCTCCGAGAGGCTTGGAAGAGACCTCATCTGAAAGATGGATTCACAACGATCGAGTGTGTCAAACGTCAGCCCACTAGTTCAAACTTAAGGGTTCAAAAGTTCTGCCGAAATCACATAGGTCGTCATGTTACAATTTAGTCAATAAAGGCCTACTACTGGAGCGAAACGGAATGCTTCGACGCTCGTGTTTCGGTCGCACGACCAACGAGAGGCTTGGAAGAGACCTCATCTGAAAGGTGGATTCCCAACGATCGAGTGTGCCGAACGTCAGCCCACAATCTCAAACTTAAGGGTTCAAAAGTTCTGCCGAAATCATATCGGTCGTAATGTTACAATTTAGTCAATAAAGGCCTACGACTGGAGCGAAACGGAATGCTTCGACGCTTGTGTTTCGGCCGCACGACCTCCGAGAGGCTTGGAAGAGACCTCATCCGAAAGGTGGATGCAGAACGATCGAGTGTGTCGAATGTCAGCCCACAATCTCAAACTTAAGGGTTCAAAGGTTCTGCCAAAATCACATAGGTCGTCATGTTACAATTTAGTCAATAAAGGCCTACTATTGGAGCGAAACGGAATGCTTCGAAGCTCGTGTTTCGGCTGCACGAACTCCGAGAGGATTGGAAGAGACCTCATATGAAAGGTGGATTCACAACGATCGAGTGTGTCGAACGTCAGCCCACTAGCTCAAACTTAAGGGTTCCAAAGTTCTGCCGAAATCAGATAGGTCGTCATGTTTCAATTTAGTCAATAAAGGCCTACTACTGGAGCGAAAGGGAATGCTTCGACGCTCGTGTTTCAGCCGCACGACCTCCGAGAGGATTGGAAGAGACCTCATTTGAAAGGTGGATTCAAAACGATCGAGTGCGTCGAACGTCAGCCCACTAGCTCAAACTTAAGGGTTCAAAAGTTCTGCCGAAATCACATAGGTCGTCATGTTAAAAATTAGTCAATGTAGGCCAACGACTGGAGCGAAATGGAATGCTTCGACGCTCGTGTTTTCGGCCGCACGACCTCCGAGAGGCTTGGAAAAGACCTCATCTGAAAGGTGGATTAAAAACGATCGAGTGTGTCGAATGTCAGTCTACTAGCTCAAACTTAAGGGTTCTAAAGTTCTGCCTAAATCACATAGGTCGACATGTTACAATTTAGTCAATAAAGGCCTACTATTGGAGCGAAACGGAATGCTTCGAAGCTCGTGTTTCGGCTGCACGAACTCCGAGAGGATTGGAAGAGACCTCATCTGAAAGGTGGATTCACAACGATCGAGTGTTTCGAATGTCAGCCCACAAGCTCAAACTTAAGGGTTCAAAAGTTCTGCCGAAATCACATAGGTCGTCATGTTACAATTTAGTCAATAAAGGCCTATTACTGGAGCGAAACGGAATGCTTCGACGCTGGTGTTTCGGCCGCACGACCTCGGAGAGGCTTGGAAAAGACGTACTCTGAAAGGTGGCTTCAAAACGATCGAGTGTGTCGAATGTCAGCCTACTAGCTCAAACTTAAGGGTTCAAAAGTTCTGCCGAAATCACATAGGTCGTCATGTTCCAAATTACTGAATAAAGTCCTACTACTGGAGCGAAACGGAATGCTTCGATGCTCGTGTTTCGGCCGCACGACCTCCGAGAGGCTTGGAAGAGACCTCATCTGAAAGGTGGATTCCCAACGATCGAGTGTGTCGAACGTCAGCCCATAATCTCAAACTTAAGGGTTCAAAAGTTCTGCCGAAATCATATCGGTCGTCATGTTACAATTTAGTCAATAAAGGCCTACGACTGGAGCGAAACGGAATGCTTCGGCGCTTGTGTTTCGTCCGCACGACCTCCGAGAGACATGGAAGAGAACTCATCTGAAAGGTGGATTCCCAACGATCGAGTGTGTCGAACGTCAGCCCATAATCTAAAACTTAAGGGTTCAAAAGTTCTGCCGAAATCATATCGGTCGTCATGTTACAATTTAGTCAATAAAGGCCTACGACTGGAGCGAAACGGAATGCTTCGACAATTGTGTTTCGGCCGCACAACCTCCGAGAGGCTTGGAAGAGACCTCATCTGAAAGGTGGATTCACAACGATCGAGTGTGTCGAATGTCAGCCCACAATCTCAAACTTAAGGGTTCAAAGGTTCTGCCGAAATCACATAGGTCGTCATGTTACAATTTAGTCAATAAAGGCCTACTATTGGAGCGAACCGGAATGCTTCGAAGCTCGTGTTTCGGCTGCACGAACTCCGAGAGGATTGGAAGAGACCTCATCTGAAAGGTGGATTCAAAACGATCGAGTGTGTCGAAGGTCAGCCTACTAGCTAAAACATAAGGTTTCTAAAGTTCTGCCGAAATCACATAGGTCGACATGTTACAATTTAGTCAATAAAGGCCTACTATTGGAGCAAAACGGAATGCTTCGAAGCTCGTGTTTCGGCTACACGAACTCCGAGAGGATTGGAAGAGACCTCATCTGAAAGGTGGATTCACAACGATCGAGTGTGTCGAACGTCAGCCCACAAGCTCAAACTTAAGGGTTCAAAAGTTCTGCCGAAATCACATAGGTCGTCATGTTACAATTTAGTCAAAGGACTAGTACTGGAGCGAAACGTAATGCTTCGACGTTCGTGTTTCGGCCGCACGACCTACGAGAGGCTTGGAAGAGACCTCATCTGAAAGGTGGATTCCCAACGATCGATTGTGTCGAACGTCAGCCCACTAGTTCAAACTTAAGGGTTCAAAAGTTCTGCATAAATCACAGAGGTCGTCATGTTACAATTTAGTCAATAAAGGCCAACTACTGGAGCGAAACGTAATGCTTCGAAGCTCGTGTTTCGGCTGCACGAACTCCGAGAGGATTGGAAGAGACATCATCTGAAAGGTGGATTCACAACGATCGAGTGTGTCGAACGTCAGCCCACTAGCTCAAACTTAAGGGATCAAAAGTTCTGCCGAAATCACATAGGTCGTCATGTTTCAATTTAGTCAATAAAGGACTACTACTGGAGCGAAACGGAATGCTTCGACGCTCGTGTTACGGCCGCACGACCTCCAAGAGGCTTGGAAGAGACCTCATCTGAAAGGTGGATTCACAACAATCGAGTGTGTCGAACGTCTGCCCACTAGCTCAAACTTAAGGGTTCCAAAGTTCTGCCGAAATCAAATAGGTCGTCATGTTACAATTTAGTCAATAAAGGCCTACTATTGGAGCGAAACGGAATACTTCGAAGCTCGTGTTTCGGCTGCACGAACTCCGAGAGGATTGGAAGAGACCTCATCTGAAAGGTGGATTCAAAACGATCGAGTGTGTCGAAGGTCAGCCTACTAGCTAAAACATAAGGGTTCTAAAGTTCTGCCGAAATCACATAGGTCGACATGTTACAATTTAGTCAATAAAGGCCTACTATTGGAGCAAAACGGAATGCTTCGAAGCTCGTGTTTCGGCTGCACGAACTCCGAGAGGATTGGAAGAGACCTCATCTGAAAGGTGGATTCACAACGATCGAGTGTGTCGAACGTCAGCCCACAAGCTCAAACTTAAGGGTTCAAAAGTTCTGCCGAAATCACATAGGTCGTCATGTTACAATTTAGTCAAAGGACTAGTACTGGAGCGAAACGTAATGCTTCGACGCTCGTGTTTCGGCCGCACGACCTACGAGAGGCTTGGAAGAGACCTCATCTGAAAGGTGGATTCCCAACGATCGAGTGTGTCGAACGTCAGCCCACTAGTTCAAACTTAAGGTTTCAAAAGCTCTGTATAAATCACAGAGGTCGTCATGTTACAATTTAGTCAATAAAGGCCAACTACTGGAGCGAAACGGAATGCTTCGAAGCTCGTGTTTCGGCTGCACGAACTCCGAGAGGATTGGAAGAGACATCATCTGAAAGGTGGATTCACAACGATCGAGTGTGTCGAACGTCAGCCCACTAGCTCAAACTTAAGGGATCAAAAGTTCTGCCGAAATCACATAGGTCGTCATGTTTCAATTTAGTCAATAAAGGCCTACTACTGGAGCGAAACGGAATGCTTCGACGCTCGTGTTTCAGCCGCACGGCCTCCGAGAAGCTTGGAAGAGACCTCATCTGAAAGGTGGATTCACAACGATCAAGTGTGTCGAACGTCAGCCCACAAGCTCAAACTTAAGGGTTCAAAAGTTCTGCCGAAATCACATAGGTCATCATGTTACAATTTAGACAATAAAGGCCTACTACTGGAGCGAAACGGAATGCTTCGATGCTCGTGCTTCGGCCGCACGAACTCCGAGAGGCTTGGAAGAGATCTCATCTGAAAGGTGGATTCACAACGATCGAGTGTGTCGAATGTCAGCCGACTAGCTCAAATTTAAGGGTTCAAAAGTTCTGCCGAAATCACAAAGGTCGTCATGTTACAATTTAGTCAATATAGGCCTACTACTGGAGCGAAACGGAATGCTTCGACGATCGTGTTTCAGCCGCACGACCTCCGAGAGGCTTGGAAGAGACCTCATCTGAAAGATGGATTCACAACGATCGAGTGTGTCAAACGTCAGCCCACTAGTTCAAACTTAAGGGTTCAAAAGTTCTGCCGAAATCACATAGGTCGTCATGTTACAATTTAGTCAATAAAGGCCTACTACTGGAGCGAAACGGAATGCTTCGACGCTCGTGTTTCGGCCGCACGACCTACGAGAGGTTTGGAAGAGACCTCATCTGAAAGGTGGATTCCCAAAGATGGAGTGTGTCGAACGTCAGCCCACTAGTTCAAACTTAAGGGTTCAAAAGTTCTGCATAAATCACATAGGTCGTCATGTTACAATTTAGTCAATAAAGGCCTACTACTGGAGCGAAACGGAATGCTTCGACGCTCGTGTTTCAGCCGCACGACCTCCGAGAGCCTTGGAAAAGACCTCATCTGAAAGGTGGATTCAAAACGATCGAGTGTGTCGAATGTCAGTCTACTAGCTCAAACTTAAAGGTTCAAAAGTTCTGCCTAAATCACATAGGTCGTCATGTTACAATTTAGTCAATAAAGGCTTCCTACTGGAGCTAAACGGAATGCTTCGACGCTCGTGTTTCTGCCGCACGATCTCCGAGAAGCTTGGAAAAGACGTCATCTGAAAGCTGGATTCAAAACGATCGAGTGTTTCGAAGGTCAGCCTACTAGCTCAAACTTAAGGGTTCTAAAGTTCTGCCGAAATCACATAGGTCGACATGTTGCAATTTAGTCAATAAAGGCCTACCACTGGAGCGAAACGGAATGCTTCGAAGCTCGGGTTTCGGCTGCACGAACTCCGAGAGGATTGGAAGAGACCTCATCTGAAAGGTGGATTCACAACGATCGAGTGTGTCGAACGTCAGCCCACTAGCTCAAACTTCAGGGTTCAAAAGCTCTGCCGAAATCATATCGGTCGTCATGTTACAATTTAGTCAATAAAGGCCTAAGACTGGAGCGAAACGGAATGCTTTGACGGTTGTGTTTCGGCCGCACGACCTCCGAGAGGCTTGGAAGAGACCTCATCTGAAAGGTGGATTCCCAACGATCGCGTGTGTCGAACGTCAGCCCATCATCTCAAACTTAAGGGTTCAAAAGTTCTGCCGAAATCATATCGGTCGTCATGTTACAATTTAGTCAATAAAGGCCTCCGACTGGAGCGAAACGGAATGCTTCGACGCTCGTGTTTCAGCCGCACGACCTCCGAGAGCCTTGGAAAAGACCTCATCTGAAAGGTGGATTCAAAACGATCGAGTGTGTCGAATGTCAGTCTACTAGCTCAAACTTAAAGGTTCAAAAGTTCTGCCGAAATCACATCGGTCGTCATGTTTCAATTTAGTCAATAATGGCCTCCTACTGGAAGGAAACGGAATGCTTCGATGCTCGTGTTCCGGCCGCACGACCTCCGAGAAGCTTGGAAAAGACCTCATCTGAAAGGTGGATTCAAAACGATCGAGTGTGTCGAAGGTCAGCCTACTAGCTCAAACTTAAGGGATCTAAAGTTCTACCGAAATCACATAGGTCGACATATTACAATTTAGTCAATAAAGGCCTACTATTGGAGCGAAACGGAATGCTTCGAAGCTCGTGTTTCGGCTGCACGAACTCCGAGAGGATTGGAAGAGACCTCATCTGAAAGGTGGATTCACAGCGATCGAGTGTGTCGAACGTCAGCCCATAAGCTCAAACTTAAAGGTTCAAAAGTTCTGCCGAAATCACATAGGTCGTCATGTTACAATTTAGTCAATAAAGGCCTCCTACTGGAGCGAAACGGAATGCTTCGATGCTCGTGTTCCGGCCGCACGACCTCCGAGAAGCTTGGAAAAGACCTCATCTGAAAGGTGTATTCAAAACGATCGAGTGTGTCGAAGGTCAGCCTACTAGCTCAAACTTAAGGGATCTAAAGTTCTACCGAAATCACATAGGTCGACATATTACAATTTAGTCAATAAAGGCCTACTATTGGAGCGAAACGGAATGCTTCGAAGCTCGTGTTTCGGCTGCACGAACTCCGAGAGGATTGGAAGAGACCTCATCTGAAAGGTGGATTCACAGCGATCGAGTGTGTCGAACGTCAGCCCATAATCTCAAACTTAAGGGTACAAAAGTTCTGCCGAAATCATATCGGTCGTCATGTTACAATTTAGTCAATAAAGGCCTACGACTGGAGCGAAACGGAATGCTTCGACAATTGTGTTTCGGCCGCACAACCTCCGAGAGGCTTGGAAGAGACCTCATCTGAAAGGTGGATTCACAAGGATCGAGTGTGTCGAATGTCAGCCCACAATCTCAAACTTAAGGGTTCAAAGGTTCTGCCGAAATCATATCGGTCGTCATGTTACAATTTAGTCTATAAAGGCCTCCGACTGGAGCGAAACGGAATGCTTCGACGCTTGTGTTTCGGCCGCACGACCTCCGAGAGGCTTGGAAGAGACCTCATCTGAAAGGTGGATTCACAACGATCGAGTGTGTCGAATGTCAGCCCACAATCTCAAACTTAAGGGTTCAAAGGTTCTGCCGAAATCACATAGATCGTCATGTTACAATTTAGTCAATAAAGGCCTACTATTGGAGCGAAACGGAATGCTTCGAAGCTCGTGTTTCGACTGCACGAACTCCGAGAGGATTGGAAGAGACCTCATCTGAAAGGTGGATTCACAACGATCGAGTGTGTCGAACGTCAGCCCACTAGCTCAAACTTAAGGGTTCCAAAGTTCTGCCGAAATCACATAGGTCGTCATGTTTCAATTTAGTCAATAAAGGCCTACTACTGGAGCGAAACGGAATGCTTCGACGCTCGTGTTTCAGCCGCACGACCTCCGAGAGGCTTGGAAGAGACCTCATCTGAAAGGTGGATTCACAACGATCGAGTGTGTCGAACGTCAGCCCACTAGCTCAAACTTAAGAGTTCAAAAGTTCTGCCGAAATCACATCGGTCGTCATGTTTCAATTTAGTCAATAATGGCCTCCTACTGGAAGGAAACGGAATGCTTCGATGCTCGTGTTCCGGCCGCACGACCTCCGAGAAGCTTGGAAAAGACCTCATCTGAAAGGTGGATTCAAAACGATCGAGTGTGTCGAAGGTCAGCCTACTAGCTCAAACTTAAGGGTTCTAAAGTTCTACCGAAATCACATAGGTCGACATATTACAATTTAGTCAATAAAGGCCTACTATTGGAGCGAAACGGAATGCTTCGAAGCTCGTGTTTCGGCTGCACGAACTCCGAGAGGATTGGAAGAGACCTCATCTGAAAGGTGGATTCACAACGATCGAGTGTGTTGAACGTCAGCCCATAATCTCAAACTTAAGGGTTCAAAAGTTCTGCCGAAATCATATCGGTCGTCATGTTACAATTTAGTCAATAAAGGCCTACGACTGGAGCGAAACGGAATGCTTCGACAATTGTGTTTCGGCCGCACAACCTCCGAGAGGCTTGGAAGAGACCTCATCTGAAAGGTGGATTCACAAGGATCGAGTGTGTCGAATGTCAGCCCACAATCTCAAACTTAAGGGTTCAAAGGTTCTGCCGAAATCACATAGGTCGTCATGTTACAATTTAGTCAATAAAGGCCTACTATTGGAGCGAAACGGAATACTTCGAAGCTCGTGTTTCGGCTGCACGAACTCCGAGAGGATTGGAAGAGACCTCATCTGAAAGGTGGATTCAAAACGATCGAGTGTGTCGAAGGTCAGCCTACTAGCTAAAACATAAGGTTTCTAAAGTTCTGCCGAAATCACATAGGTCGACATGTTACAATTTAGTCAATAAAGGCCTACTATTGGAGCAAAACGGAATGCTTCGAAGCTCGTGTTTCGGCTGCACGAACTCCGAGAGGATTGGAAGAGACCTCATCTGAAAGGTGGATTCACAACGATCGAGTGTGTCGAACGTCAGCCCACAAGCTCAAACTTAAGGGTTCAAAAGTTCTGCCGAAATCACATAGGTCGTCATGTTACAATTTAGTCAAAGGACTAGTACTGGAGCGAAACGTAATGCTTCGACGCTCGTGTTTCGGCCGCACGACCTACGAGAGGCTTGGAAGAGACCTCATCTGAAAGGTGGATTCCCAACGATCGAGTGTGTCGAACGTCACCCCACTAGTTCAAACTTAAGGGTTCAAAAGTTCTGCATAAATCACAGAGGTCGTCATGTTACAATTTAGTCAATAAAGGCCAACTACTGGAGCGAAACGGAATGCTTCGAAGCTCGTGTTTCGGCTGCACGAACTCCGAGAGGATTGGAAGAGACATCATCTGAAAGGTGGATTCACAACGATCGAGTGTGTCGAACGTCAGCCCACTAGCTCAAACTTAAGGGATCAAAAGTTCTGCCGAAATCACATAGGTCGTCATGTTTCAATTTAGTCAATAAAGGCCTACTACTGGAGCGAAACGGAATGCTTCGACGCTCGTGTTTCAGGCGCACGGCCTCCGAGAAGCTTGGAAGAGACCTCATCTGAAAGGTGGATTCACAACGATCAAGTGTGTCGAACGTCAGCCCACAAGCTCAAATTTAAGGGATCAAAAGTTCTGCCGAAATCACATAGGTCATCATGTTACAATTTAGACAATAAAGGCCTACTACTGGAGCGAAACGGAATGCTTCGATGCTCGTGCTTCGGCCGCACGAACTCCGAGAGGCTTGGAAGAGATCTCATCTGAAAGGTGGATTCACAACGATCGAGTGTGTCGAATGTCAGCCGACTAGCTCAAATTTAAGGGTTCAAAAGTTCTGCCGAAATCACAAAGGTCGTCATGTTACAATTTAGTCAATATAGGCCTACTACTGGAGCGAAACGGAATGCTTCGACGATCGTGTTTCGGCCGCACGACCTCCGAGAGGCTTGGAAGAGACCTCATCTGAAAGATGGATTCACAACGATCGAGTGTGTCAAACGTCAGCCCACTAGTTCAAACTTAAGGGTTCAAAAGTTCTGCCGAAATTACATAGGTCGTCATGTTAATATTTAGTCAATAAAGGCCTACGACTGGAGCGAAACGGAATGCTTCGACGCTTGTGTTTCGGCCGCACGACCTCCGAGAGGCTTGGAAGAGACCTCATCCGAAAGGTGGATTCACAACGATCGAGTGTGTCGAATGTCAGCCCACAATCTCAAACTTAAGGGTTCAAAGGTTCTGCCAAAATCACATAGGTCGTCATGTTACAATTTAGTCAATAAAGGCCTACTATTGGAGCGAAACGGAATGCTTCGAAGCTCGTGTTTCGGCTGCACGAACTCCGAGAGGATTGGAAGAGACCTCATCTGAAAGGTGGATTCACAACGATCGAGTGTGTCGAACGTCAGCCCACTAGCTCAAACTTAAGGGTTCCAAAGTTCTGCCGAAATCACATAGGTCGTCATGTTTCAATTTAGTCAATAAAGGCCTACTACTGGAGCGAAACGGAATGCTTCGACGCTCGTGTTTCAGGCGCACGACCTCCGAGAGGCTTGAAAGAGACCTCATCTGAAAGGTGGATTCACAACGATCAAGTGTGTCGAACGTCAGCCCACTAGCTCAAACTTAAGGGATCAAAAGTTCTGCCGAAATCACATCGGTCGTCATGTTTCAATTTAGTCAATAATGGCCTCCTACTGGAAGGAAACGGAATGCTTCGATGCTCGTGTTCCGGCCGCACGACCTCCGAGAAGCTTGGAAAAGACCTCATCTGAAAGGTGGATTCAAAACGATCGAGTGTGTCGAAGGTCAGCCTACTAGCTCAAACTTAAGGGTTCTAAAGTTCTACCGAAATCACATAGGTCGACATATTACAATTTAGTCAATAAAGGCCTACTATTGGAGCGAAACGGAATGCTTCGAAGCTCGTGTTTCGGCTGCACGAACTCCGAGAGGATTGGAAGAGACCTCATCTGAAAGGTGGATTCACAACGATCGAGTGTGTCGAACGTCAGCCCACAAGCTCAAACTTAAGGGTTCAAAAGTTCTGCCGAAATCACATAGGTCGTCATGTTACAATTTAGTCAATAAAGGCCTACTACTGGAGCGAAACGGAATGCTTCGACGCTCGTGTTTCAGCCGCACGACCTCCGAGAGGATTGGAAGAGAACTCATTTGAAAGGTGGATTCAAAACGATCGAGTGCGACGAACGTCAGCCCACGAGCTCAAACTTAAGGGTTCAAAAGTTCTGCCGAAATCACATTGGTTGTCATGTTACAATTTAGTCAATAAAGGCCTACTACTGGAACGAAACTGAATGCTTTGACAGTCGCCGCTCGGCCGCACGAAGTCTGAGAGGCTTGGAAGAGACGTCATCTGAAAGGTGGTTTCACAACGATCGAGTGTGTCAAACGTCAGCCCACTAGTTCAAACTTAAGGGTTCAAAAGTTCTGCCGAAATCACATAGGTCGTCATGTTACAATTTAGTCAATAATGGCCTCCTACTGGAAGGAAACGGAATGCTTCGATGCTCGTGTTCCGGCCGCACGACCTCCGAGAAGCTTGGAAAAGACCTCATCTGAAAGGTGGATTCAAAACGATCGAGTGTCTCGAAGGTCAGCCTACTAGCTCAAACTTAAGGGTTCTAAAGTTCTGCCGAAATCACGTAGGTCATCATGTGACAATTTAGTCAATAAAGGCCTACTACTGGAGCGAAACTGAATGCTTTGACAGTCGCCGCTCGGCCGCACGAACTCCGAGAGGATTGCAAGAGACCTCATCTGAAAGGTGGATTCAAAACGATCGAGTGTGTCGAATGTCAGTCTCCTAGCTCAAACTTAAAGGTTCAAAAGTTCTGCCGAAATCACAAAGGTCATCATGTGACAATTTAGTCAATAAAGGCCTACTCCTGGAGCGAAACGGAATGCTTCGACGCTCGTGTTTCGGCCGCACGACCTCCGAGAAGCTTGGAAAAGACGTTATCTGAAAGGTGGATTCAAAACGATCGAGTGTCTCGAAGGTCAGCCTACTAGCTCAAACTATAGGGTTCTAAAGTTCTGCCGAAATCACATAGGTTGACATGTTACAATTTAGTCAATAAAGGCCTACTACTGGAGCGAAACTGAATGCTTTGACAGTCGCCGCTCGGCCGCACGAACTCCGAGAGGATTGCAAGAGACCTCATCTGAAAGGTGGATTCAAAACGATCGAGTGTGTCGAATGTCAGTCTACAAGCTCAAACTTAAAGGTTCAAAAGTTCTGCCGAAATCACAAAGGTCATCATGTGACAATTTAGTCAATAAAGGCCTACTCCTGGAGCGAAACGGAATGCTTCGAAGCTCGTGTTTCGGCTGCACGACCTCCGAGAGGCTTGGAAGAGACCTCATCTGAAAGGTGGATTCACAACGATCGAGTGTGTCGAACGTCAGCCCACAATCTCAAACTTAAGGGTTCAAAAGTTCTGCCGAAATCACATAGGTCGTCATGTTTCAATTTAGTCAATAAAGGCCAACTACTGGAGCGAAACGGAAGGCTTCGACGCTCGTGTTTGAGCCGCACGACCTCCGAGAGGCTTGGAAGAGACCTCATCTGAAAGGTGGATTCACAACGATCGAGTGTGTCGAACGTCAGCCCACAAGCTCAAACTTAAGGGTTCAAAAGTTCTGCCGAAATCACATAGGTCGTCATGTTACAATTTAGTCAATAAAGGCCAACTACTGGAGCGAAACGGAATGGTTCGAAGCTCGTGTTTTGGCTGTACGAACTCCGAGAGGATTGGAAGACACATCGTCTGAAAGGTGGATTCACAACGATCGAGTGTGTCGAACGTCAGCCCACTAGCTCAAACTTAAGGGATCAAACGTTCTGCCGAAATCACATAGGTCGTCATGTTTCAATTTCGTCAATAAAGGCCTACTACTGGAGCGAAACGGAATGCTTCGACGCTCGTGTTTCGGCCGCACGACCTCCGAGAAGCTTGGAAAAGACGTCATCTGAAAGGTGGATTCAAAACGATCGAGTTTGTCGAACGTCAGCCCACTAGCTCAAACTTAAGGGATCAAAAGTTCTGCCGAAATCACATAGGTCGTCATGTTTCAATTTCGTCAATAAAGGCCTACTACT